>NC_060061.1:2193047-2493047 GCF_020283565.1 Trifolium pratense | reverse complement strand
CTATCTCTATCAATTTCTTTCACCTGTTTTTTCATTTTTACTTGTTATTATTATTTTCCAGAAATTTCTTCCTCTGTTTCTTTTTCTTCTATGTTTCTTAATTTCTGCTTCTTGTTGTTGCTATGGTGGTTTTGATGGTGCTGTCGGAATAGAAAGAAAACTATCAAGGTAAACTTCGGTTTGTAACCGAAAAATATAAACTTCTGTTCGTACAAACCGAATTACCCTAATTGGAAAAAAAATTGGAATTCAAGGGTAGAAAAGAAACACGGAGTGTCGGTTGAGAAATCATCAATAAAAAATTAACATGGGCTGCTTGATTTATAAAGCTCAACTCATCAATAAAACCATAAATTATATTTATCAAAAAAATAAAAAATAAACCATAAATTATAACACTAAACACTAAAGTGATATGCAACAGTCTCCTTCCAATATTTTCATCTCCAGACTTCTCACTCTCTGCTTCCATTGTTCTTTCTCTCATCTTTTTATTTTCTCCTTCCTTCTCTTGTTTTTTTTTTTTTTTTGCAAACACAAACAATGTGAATTTCCCTTTCTTTTCTTTTCTCCCAATCATTCTACTTCTTTTGCGATTTCGATTATTAAACCTAAATCTTATAATGTCAACATGACAAAACACACAATGCCATTGTTAGTGTTGGCTTGCACGTATGAACTAAAAACATATTTTATACTAAATGATTAAAATTTAACTTTAAATAATATTTTACCCTAAAAGAATGTAACTTGTATGGAGTAAAAACATATTTAACCTTAAAAAACGTGATTTTGTAAGAAGTAAGAACTAAAAAAATATTTAACTCTAAGTAATTCAAGCTTAAATGTAAGATAACATAAAAAAAAATCATTAGAAAACCCATAAGATGAAGCTTAAAAAATCTTTTGACCAAAATAATTAAAAAGCAAGTCTTTAAAATTTTAATTGAAAATCATCTTTTGACCAAAATTAATTAATAAAAGAATCTTTTGACCAAAATTAATTAAAAAAAAAAAAGAAAGTCTTTAAATTTTAATTGAAAATCAAATCTTTTGGTCAAAAAAAGTAAAAATAAAATCTTTTGGTCAAATTTTTTTAATCGTAAGGTGGCCATAGTTATTTTAGTAGCATTATAAATACAACTTACGCCTATTTTTTTTCCTCATTCATTCATTCATTCATTCACTTCACTCTCTTTCTTTTTACCTTTGTGAAATCAAAATCATGGCATCCACATAGTTATGATGGTGAGGCCTTCAAGGTCAAACAAGAAGTTGCATTGGAACAAAAGCATATGATCGAGGACAATGGCGTCGACGACACTGAAATCGCCATTGTCTAAGTTCATCAGCTTCAGAGAGTTTATCTTCGAAACTAGTAGTCTCAACATACTTCTTACATTATCCAATTATCTTCGCCAAGATCGTGCCAAATGCATTCTGAATAGGGATTCCGGTGTCATCGGCACAATTATCATTAATCATAGTTTTGATTGTTTGTGATTCCATTGCAACCGCCAGTTTGACCTCAAAGGTCTCACTGTCGTAACTTATAACCACAATGTGCCTCTAGATTATTATTATTTTTTTAAAAAATAATGTTTTACTTTTCATAAAAGAATAAATAGCTTAGAGATAGTTAAGAGACTAATGTTTTATATTTCATCAAAACATTAATCTCTTTTTTCTTTTGTTTTATTAGTCTCTTAACTATCTCTTAACTATTTATTCTTTTATTTTTTATGAAAAGATAACATTATTCTCTTAATTAAATCTAAAGTCATATTGTGGTTACGAGTTGAAATAGTGAGACCTTTGAGTTCAAACTAGCGGTTGCATTGGAATCGCAAACAATCAAGCCCATAATCAAGGATAATTGTGCTGATGACAATGGAATTCCTATTCCGATGTCAACCGGCACGATCTTGATGAAGATTATTGAGTAGTGTAAGAAGCATGTTTAGGCTGTGAGTTCCGAAGATAAACTCTCGGACGATGATGAACTTAACAAACGGGGATTACAGTGTCGTCGGCACTAGGAGTGACAATTTAATCCATCATTCATCCACTCTAAAATCATCCAATCCATCCATATAATAAAATGGATGGATTGATCTATCCAATAATTTTTAAAAATCCAATGGATCATTCCATTCCAGATAATTCGTTGGAGCGTGCCACTGTCCACTATAGCTCCGCCGCGTCTGCCGGATCTCCTTCGTGCTGGCCACCGGTGGGCCGACGTTGGCCGTCGCGTTGACCATCAGTCCTCCACCATCAGTTTTAAATATTTATTTATTAAATTATATAAATAAATTTTGTTATTAGGATGGTGTAGAAAGAAGGTTTTTTGGGCTTAGTAGAAAAATAGTTTGGGCCTAGTTAAAAATTGTTTTGGGCTAAACTATACACAAATTCAATCTGGATATTTTCTCTTTAGGCCCCCCATGGTTCTTTTTCACCCTCTGGATTTTACTTTTTTGCCCTTCAATAAAAACTTCGGTTTCTACGAACCGAATTTTTTTTGCCTTGAAAAAAAATTCGGTTTCTGTTAACCAAAATTTTCCTGAATTTGAACTAGAAAAAACTTCGGTTTCTGCGAACCGAAGTTTTTATCAAGGGCAAAATTGGAATATTTGGGGTATAAAAGATACATCGAGGGCCCGAAGAGAAAATCTTCAATCTGTTGTTTTTAAAATTATGTTTTAGAAAAAATAGTTTGGGCTTAGTAGAAAAAATTATGTTTTTAAAATAATTAAAAAATCTGTTGTTTTTTAATCAATTAATAATATGTTTTAATTTGTTTTTAAAAATCATTTTTTTGTCCCCATGGCTGTAGCCTGTAGCTCAATTGGTATATATTTTAATAGGTGGATCGGATGAATCTCCATCCATTTAAGATATCCTAATGAATGAATTGGATGAATCATATGTTTAATGGATTGATTGAATATTTTAAAGAAATTTTAGTCGATTTAGTATCCAAATTTATCCAATCCGTCCATTTTGCCATCCCTAGTCGGCACAATTGTGCTCGATCATATGCTTGGACGTTTGCGATTCCACACGTATGTTTTTTTAGGCATTGGCCATTTTGCTTCTGATCTCTTTCTATTACAATTCTTGTCATGCCTAGCCCTTTGGCCTTGAAGCATGATAGAATTTAACTGTAGAAACCAATCTTCCTTTTGCTCAACACATGCCACTATTGGTCAGTGGAAAAATACCTAAGATATGGAACGGGGTATAAGGAGCATGGCCATGAAAACTCACCTAGGGCATTGAGGTCCTATCATAGAGGCATAAAAGGAGAGGAAAATATCAACAACCTATGATTACGAACACTGTCGACAAGGTCTACTGATATATCCAATTCAGGAACAAAGATAATAGATGTTAAGAAGTGTATTGATACCACTCTTCAAAAACAAATCCTTATAACAAATTATCTTTTGTAAATTATAGGAGACGAAGCGGTCCTTGCAAAAGAAAAAAACACACATGAAACATAGTATAAGACTCAATGCATTTGTATTGTTTATATATGTGAATGTTATTGTACCTTTACATTACACATTGAAATTTTAATCTTCCTTTCTTATTATCTACTGTAAAATTCAATGAATTAACAAGAGGTTACACATCACATTATACTAATAATTCTGTAGGGAAGTTGAATCCTAATGATTAGAGGAAGGGTATCATGTAGAAATATATACATTGTGGTTGATGTCATGTGTGCTGAATCAATGTTGAGCTCTCATTCCATTCCACCATGTTGATTCATGAACTCAGTCAATTGATCAATAGCTTCCTGATCTCTCAGAAGGTCGGGTTCAGATACAATCTATAAAAAAAAAGAATTTTATATATAATGTACCAAGATAATTAAGATAAATCTACATTTCAACAACATAAAGAAAATTGGTCCTACTTACTTCTTTTACGACCGAAATAATCTTGTTCAGATTATCGTTTGCATTTCCAAATAGGTCTGAATCTGACCTGATCGATGGATACACACTTTTGATTAGCCCAGTATGTTTACCAAAGTATGAATGAATGTAATAATTTAGATATACAGTACAAAGTGTTCAAAAGAATAATTAAGAAATTTAACACCTTCTTATCAATCTAGAAAGCAGTCCATGTGCAGATCTTGCTGCATCGATATCATGCTTCAATGGCAAAAATTCTAACCAGAGTCGAACTACCTGCTTAACAACATTGTGAATGAGAGTATAATAACAAATAATAAAAAAGGAGCAAAGCAGTAAACATTGCAGATAAACAGTTGACAAAAGGAATGTTGATAAACTAATCAAATGGAACAAAATCTATTCTATCTAAGATAATAAATTTATACTAAACTGCAGTTTTGAATAAATAAAGCAATAACAGTGAGCAGTAATGTAGTAGATGTTTGAGAGAAGTTTAACAATTAATCAAATTACAGATTCTTATGAGGAATTATATGTAACATAATACTTTATAAAACTTGCACATAAATATTAGTTTCATATATTATACGTAATTTTAAACATAAGCGGAACTTACAGAACCTGTTAGAAATAAGTATTTCTAACAGAACCAATGTCCCGGTCCTGTAGTCTGCTTCAGATGCAGATCCAAATATTTTTCATTTACTTTTAACTTAAATTTTCAATAATTCTGAATATAATAGCTGCATTCTTTCCAATATTTCTGCTCCAATCGTTTGATCCTCCAATAAAATGTCCAATAACAGCTGCCCTTGTAGATAAGATTTTAGGTTCTATCTTAACCAAGACATATATACTGTCAACAACATTAATTTCTGTAAGCATCTTAATAATATGCATTTCACCTGTGTAGACCCTGCTGCATATCTATATGCACTAAAGGCTCAATTTACAAAAGCTATATAGACTGTGACAGCAATTTCAAACTAAAGTCTGTATACAGGTTGATTTATACTCAACACATATTTCTTTAACTGTTCTCTACACCCTATTGCTATACCACACTAGCTTAAAAATTAAGAAGAAAGAGAAAAAAAATCCCTCTCCTCTTTTAGCCATGTAAGGTACTCTCTTAAAAAAATTAAAATTAGATTTTTGAAACTGTAAAATAACTAGTACTAGTACATGAACTTCTCAATAAATATGACCTCGATTACAAAAAAAAAATAGAAATCTTTTAGACAATGAAAAGAGCTATTTAAATTTGAAAATATTGGTTTCTTTTTCTAAGGAAGACATCATTGGTATTTGGAAGATATTACCTTAGAGCCTTCAATCTTGTCACGATGAAATTCACAAATTCTCCCAAGAGCTTCAACTGCTGTATCACATGCTGCTACATCTCCAGATTGTCCGCTAATTGTAAATCTTTTTCTCGCCTCATTGTATAGTTTGGAGACAGACACTGCATAAAGCCTATTACTTGTTACCATATTCAAAAAAGCATGTGCCTATATATTTGTGCATTTAAGTTAAGAAGAGCTTAAAGAAGTTACCTTTAGCAAGATGGGGACTGCATTGATCTTGTCCAAACTCAGCCCAAATACCAATTGCCCGTATAGCATGCTGGAAGAATCATTATCCAAATACAGATCTTCATAATTCATAAATAATACATAAATAAGTAAAGAAAAAAAAAACTTTTGATTTGCAAATACCGGCTGAGAATGAGGAATATTGTGCTTTAAAGCATGACAGGCAGCTACAATATATTTGTTATGATTTCTGTTCAATTAGCACACAGACACAAGATATATTATTAATGGGGTACTTATCACCACAATTTAAAACGAAGTTGATAAAAGAAACTAGATTTACGGTGGTAAATTTTCTGGGAATTGTGGAACCAAAATGTTAAAAATGGAAATTGCAAAAACGATCACTCTATCTGGCATGTTAGTCTCCTGTCAAAGATCATACAGAAGCAATAATGAAATTATGAGAAAAATAGCTACCAGAGACTAATTTTAACTTAAGATCTGTAAAGTTTTCAAGTTTGTTGATTATAACAATCTTTGTTTAAGCTCGCAAAAAGAAAACAACACAATATTTTCAATAAATACAATCTTTGTTGTTTAAAAAACATCCAAATGGGAAGAAATAGAAAAGGATAACATACATGTACCGGAAAAAAAGGCTAACATACTTACCAAAAACAATGCAACATTGTTCATGAGGCGATCAATATACATCAATAATCCGTCTTTAAATGTTTCAGTTGCTGTTGCTATCAAACAACCTGCATCCTGTAACGAGTGAAAAGAGTTAGTTATAGTTAGTTCTATATAGATCAATAAATATGTAAATGAAAAGTTAGAGCATAAAATAGTGTAAATAAATTTTGCAGATATATTCAATTATTTTAATTTTAATATTTTATTGAGTAAAGAAGTCATAAAAAACAATATTTTGTAACCATGTTAATGACGCAAAGCATGAACTAGTATTCTGGTTATTAAGTTGGTATTCTGGTTGATAAACTAGTCTGCAACCAAAGCATGAACTGATAAGAAAAGTTAATCATTTACAGATAATTAGTATTCTGGTTAACACACAACAGACTAGTGTGCACTTTTGCGCACATATAATTCGAGATAATTTATAACTACTCTTTAGCGAGTGTAAGTTAGTAATTATGATAAGTGAGCATAACTTGTATAAGTGACATATTAAAGTCAAATGCACTAAAATAAGAGAGAATTTAAAGTATAACCTCAATTGTTTCTTGTGTTGGTAAAAAATCACCTTCCTCTTTTGAAGTTCCAGCTTCTCTTACTCTCTTTATTTCATTTTCCATTATCTTCTTTAGTGCTTGGTCTATCCCGTCGACAATAACACTTAATAGTTTAATCTTGTGAAAAGAACCAGAGGTCTGCATCTGTGTTATTTGCATGAGAAGAATAATGCTGATTAGTTCACAATAGTACTTAATACTGATTAGATCAAAACATAACACCAATATATATGTTTGCACAATTTTAGTGTACCTTAATGCATTTGGGAAGTAACCTAAACATTCTTTTAGACAGATCATTATCCGTTTCCTGCATGTATTACACAATGGCAAGAAATAATTAAGGCTTCCCTAGGGCTTAAACTGATAAATTTAAAAGTAAGGACAATGATCAAATACCTTCCCTAGGGCTTCAATCAGAGATACCGTAACATCTATTCCACTTTCTTTAATTAAGGATAGTAGTTTTGGAAGAGCTAGAAACAGAAAGTGAATTATTTTATCAAAAATGCATCAAACACTAAAATTTCAAGAGTTTTATTTGAAATCAAATATTCTAAATTTATATTTATCTAACACAAGAGCCTTGCGAGTTTCAAAACTAGAACAACCAATCCATCTCAAAAAAGTTTTAGCGACCTAAACATTTGAATATTCACATGTTTAGTCGAATATTTGCGTTTAGGTAGAATCCACTATGCAAATCAAAATCATCGGATGCATTAGACCAACCTCGACAGCATTGGGGGAAAATTTTTCAGCAGATCGATCTGCACAGCATGACAGTACATTACAAGCCTGAACTCTCACCTTTTCAACCAAATGCTTATCATCATCTAGTCTGCAAATGAGTAATCCATTGGTTAAATTGAATAGTTTCAGTTTCACAATATCATCACTTGAAAAGATATTGCTTGTTTCCAACATTCATCAATTTCTTGGATAGAGACATGCACAGAGACAAATATCATTGCTGTTTCTCATTCATTCGCCTTCATGTTATTTATTAAGTGGTTTGTCTCACAACACCGTGAAATATTATACATTCAATCAAACCTAATGGAAATTATTTTAGCATTGTAGTACTAAAATATAGAGTCAAACCTCAAATCCATGGGCATACTGGTTGTTAAGTCAAGATCAAGTTGAGCATATCTAAGCAACATCGGCATAATTTGATTGATAAATTTGTCAATATTCACTGTTTGACACTCACAGAAATGATACAGTGCCTGTAAAGTGGTCATTTATTTAGGAATACAAACATCAAACTAGCATTGCCATATGGGGGAGATAAATGATCTATCATAGATTTCAAATATACCTTTAAGATGACATATCATGCTAAGTGGTCTGTATTGCTTACTTTTCCTTCGATTGATGTAAGAGATTTCACAATCTTCAAACGTTACAGCATGAATTAGCATATATTGAATTTATTATAATTATTTGACAGTCTTTAATGTAATTCTATAACAAGTTTAATCGAATTTGAATGATATGTAGCAAGATCATATATAAGATACATACAAGATTAATCTTGAGCAATTGCAAAAGTATCTGTATGACCTCTAAAAGTGTATCTTTTAATTTATAATGCTAACAAATCAAAGTTTTAACATTGGTTTTGACAATACATTCTATATGATTTGAACCAATTAATCCATTGCATTAGAGATACAAATAAATTCAAGATTTATTCACAGATGCTTTAATTGTAATCCTAAAATACAAAGGAAAGTCTTCTTATCTATTTCACACTGTAAACATATCAGTATTTTTTGCGATCATTCTAGAAATTGTGACAGTGCATATATTTAAACTATCATACGCAATGATTTATTCATATTCATGTACCATTTAAAAACCAATGAGGGTTGAGTCCAGTTGAAGGGGTTAGTTAGTCACCAGTAACTTAGGGGATCATTGTTAAATTCATTGCTAGGACGTACACAAATATTTAATTCCCAATGACTTAAATAACATAATTGTCTCTGGTAAGAGGAGAAAGGTGATTCACCCAAAAAAGAAATTAGCCATTTAAATTTGTCAAATCTGCCCAGAATTCATTTTTCTGATCTATTTGAATCAAATATTGTTTCTCTTCAAATAAAATTATTTGAAGTGGTATGATTTTCTATTGCTTTTTAGATCCTAAAATTTCAATCTTTCTTAGGTGATTACTACTGATGCCTTATATGAAAACAGCTGTGTTAAATATTCATGGTTTTGAAATTGTTGTTACTATTAAAAAAAACAATACGTGTGTTGTGTATACCTCAATAAAATATTGTTATTTTAACTATATATATGTAGTCGGTATGTAAATATCTGTAAGCTTGAAACAACTTACAAGTTTGAAATTTAAATAGGAATTAGCAGAAATACTCACCACAAGAACTTCATGTTCTTTGAATTTACCGCAATGATTTTGACAAAAAGTTACCTGCATGGAAGAATTGCACATCAATTCATATTGGCATTATAGTTTACTGCAATCAAAACCTACCTAATTCTTCGATTTCAGATTTCAAGATATACCTGCATTAGAACTGCAACTGATGTTAGAGTTTCAATAATTTCTTCTTGTAACTTCTGCTTTTCATGCTGGAAAATTCAGAAAGCCCATTATTCAGCTTATTGCAAGTACATAAAATGTTAAACAATACAAAAATAAAGGGGTGAGACTCCAACAATTAATACAGTGCTCCAATATTTAGCAACTAGCAACAATCATAAAGATTACAATTATTTGCAATGATTGTATATACAGGCACAGTGTGTAAATGAAAAATTGTTATAGTGAAAACTGCATGCCGTGTACCTTGAGAAGTTTAAGCAATAATACTACAATATCTTCCCCAACAGCATTTATTTTCTCTAAGCCACAATTTGAAACCAAGAAATGAATGGCAATAACAGCATATACCTACAGAAAATATGAAACGGTTGAATAAGTAATGAGGTAACAAAAAAGGGATATCAGATAGGTATTACACAATTAAGTAAATAACACTTCAATGTATACTTGTTCAAAAAACACTTCAATGTATATAGAGAAAATTTTCATGTTAATTAGCTTCTAAGATTATTACTTTTTCCAGAATTGAGGATTGAATCTTTATGTACAAATTTTGTTATGAGTAATTTTTAGAAAGAAAACGTATAAAACATACTCCCTACGGTCCTTAATATAAGAAGAAATTCACTTTTTAGATACATTAAAAAATTGATGTATCTAGACTATATTATAGACTAGATACATTCATTTTTTAATGTATCTAAAAAGTCAACTTCTTCTTATATTAAGGACTAGAGGGAGTATTAAAAGTTAGATAAGTAGGTCCAGATCTCCTGTGCAAGTCCACAAGTATCAATCTATCAGATATGTCAGTTTAGTATGAGAAAACATGTTCTGCTTTCACATTTATTGGCGAAACTCTTACGAATTAAAAAGAGGAGATAGTTTTACAATTAAATATGAAATGAAAACAGAAAATTTATTCAAACCAAATAGACACTAGTCTCTGTAAATGATAATCATTGTATAAAGTAGTTATTGTGTCTCGTTGTATACAATGCAATAAGAGTCAATAAATTATCACTTGTGAACTGTAATTCAAGCAAGAAGGCTGATTTGGAAGCAGAGTACACACGCGGACAAAGGCTAATTTTAATGATGGGAAATAAGAAAAAGGACCTAACAAAGAAAACAAACAACTTTACATTATAACAGATGTGAGGGAGCAGAATTAATCTGTTTGTACCTGTACACGCAGACAACGGCTAATTTTAATGATGCCAACTAGTTTATTCAAGAATTTGAGATGATAATTGCAAAACTTTAATATTTCCTTGTATTCACTCAAACACTTAATTGCATGCATAGTAGCCCAAAGTACTCGATGATTCCTATCATTCAGCGACTTATGGACAAGGGTCACGGCTCGATCAATGTACAGAATCATGTCCTATGATAGCATAAGAGAATGTAAAAGAAAGAACTACATATCAATAAAATTGTTAGCATAGAAAAAGAAGAAAAGATATATGAATAAAATTAACAAAAACAGCACATCATATTGAAGGCATTGAATATACTAAGATATGATATAGGCTTTTAATTTCATAATGATCAACTTGACGCACAGGAATACAAAGATGGTCCATTAATAAATACTGTATTATCGATGACACAACTATATACAAGTAACTGACCAACAAGATTTACAAACTAAGTAGCCAATCTCTGGAATTTGGATTTATTTTTCTGATCCTAGGAAGCGCCCCAAGGTATCTCTATGGCTTAAGCCGTTTGTGCTCAGTATGAGGCTAATCCTGGAGTCGGTGGCGGAACAACCAGTTTCTATTACCAGGTCTGGACGACTTCAGGAATCGAACCCATGTTCTTTTCCAGGAGGAGAGTCATGTTGCCAACGCTCCCAACATCATGTTGGTCTGGCATCGAGATTTTAATTTGTTAAATATTATTGATATTGATAAGAGAGTCCACAAGGGATTTACCTTAATCTCGCATAACAAAAATTTAAAATACAGGAGTGTTTAAATGTTATGGGTAAAAACAGCCACGGTTATCACAACATCACACAGGTCAGATTTTAAGAGTAAATTTTTCAATCAGTTAGTCAACATCTAATAATATTACATGAGAATCATGACATCAAACAATTTCCTCAAAACAAATGACATGATTGAAATTTCTATAAGGTAATGCATCATGAAGAAAACACTTCAAAGTTCAGAATTAAAGCTTATTGAATATCAAATCATATATACATACCCCTTTGAAGTTCCTCTCAGCAATTGCGGCAATGGTAAGCATTGCTGCATAACGTATCTGCCAATCACAATGAATTGCATATTTATTTTCCATCATCTCAATTGCAACAGGAACGAACACGCATTCATTTCCATCACAAGATAGCAAATTGAGCAAAAACTTTCCACGGTTATAATTCTCTGTCAACCCCGCATATTCACAAATCTTATTATCAATATCATACCAAACAGGATCATCCACAACACATGACATCATATCCATAGCAACAGAAATTACTCTCCTCATTTCCTCATTCCCAATTTTTTTTATCACACTCTCCATTGCATCAGAATTCGTTTCATCAAGCTCCTTGATAACAATAACTGCAGCGCACTTTAACTCATCGCTCGCATCTTTTCTCTCCACAATTCGAAGCATACACCAAAACACATCACCTTCTTTACCATTAAAGGTTTCTTCGATGTGAAGCCTTACCAAATCCCCTAAGCACTTAACCATATGCAACAAATCCACATCAAGCAGATCATCTTCTCCTCCATACTGAAGATCAATCAACGAAGCATTAAACGTTAACTCGCGCAATTTCCTCAAGAGAGAATCACAAACGTCGGTTCTCTCTAAACCCCTCGACATCTTAATAACAACCAACGAAGCATTAAACGTTAACTCACGCAATTCCTGATCCAGCGAGTTAACAAAATTCAACAAATTCTTAAAGAGAACATCATAATACCCATAACCTAACCAGAATTCCCTGTTTTCAACAACTTCTTCTGGAAGTTTCGCTAACATTATGAGCGCTTTCATATGATTCAGCTTCGTAGTTCCGGAGAAGCAATCACAGACATACTGACGAAGCTCTAACCAACCGCCGAGAGAAAGTTGATACAGCCTAGCAGCAACGAGACCGATTATTTCGCAGAGAGGACGGAGTATCGATTTGTTGGATTCAATCATGAGTGAATTGAGAAGAGGCTCTTTAAGTGATATAAGCATCGTGGTGGAGTTCAATTTATCGGATTCTTTGAAAATGTTAAGAAGAATAGAAACGGTTTCGGTTCGGATTAAGAAATCAGGGTGAAGATTTAGGAGTTCCGCGAGCTTGAAAGCGAATTCGTTAGGGTGATGGTGTGCTAGGGATTTGAAAATCGTTATGAATGAGGGTTTCTTGGAACTGATGAAGTTTGTGATTGTTTCTTGAAGTGAAGAAGTGCCGTTGGATTCGAGAATCTTTGTGACGTGAGGTTGGAGATCGAAGCTGGTGGTGGTTGGTTGTGAAGTAGCTGGCGGTGACGAGGAAGGTCTCTCGGTGGCGGTGGAGGTTGACGCCATTGTTGAGGAGGATTCAAATTTGGAATGCGGAGTTTGGAGGGAAATGTAACGGTTAATTTCGTGGATTCTCGGTCCACGTCAGCAATTCTTTTGTTTTCTGTATGGTTGAGAAATGAGAATCCTATTTGAATCTCTAGCTACTAAGTTGAGAATGAGGATGCTCACTTTTTTTCTTTTTTTTTTTTTGACTAAATGAGAAAGCTTTAAGTCATAAAACTCCCAACGTAATTGCTCATCAATCCTTTGTGAGTGGGCTAATAATCAATAAATTTTTTTTGTGTCAGTTGGTTTTTAGGGTTCCAATTGAAGGAATTATATATTTTTTTTCTTAACGCCTTAACTACAAATTTGATGTCTTACGTTTATTTTAGGTTTTAGTTTCGCTTTTTATGTTTAAAACATATTAATTTGGTCCTTTACGTTTTTACCATTTGCATTAATTAGTCCTTTATGTCAGTTTTGTCACATGTGGCAACCATTTTGCATATATGGACATCCACGTGGACACTTTGATACACTGACATGTGTATAGTTCAAACGGTGTTAGTGACAAAATTAACGGAAATGACTGAATTGAAACCTAATGGAAACGTAAGAGACCAAATTGATATTTTTTAAGCGTAAGAGACTAAACTGAAACCTAAAATAAACATAAGAGATCAAATGTGTAGTTAATTTTTTTTTTTTATTAATCATCTGATTTCTAAGAAAAAGAGGTCACAGTAATACAGAGTTCAGTTGCGAGGTAAGTAAAGTTTGATCAAAAAATTTTCACCAAGAATCAAATTAGGATTCTCCAGAAAAATTCGTCATAGAGGGAGTTCATTAACCATTTGATCTTAATGTCTTGATTTAATTGAAGAAATTTTAAAGCATATAAAAATTTAAGTTTTTAATTATTATAAAACTTACATGAATTTTCATGACGTGATAGACAACTTTTTGTCTCAAATATTAGTTGTCTAAACTCTATCTAAATGAAAAAGATAGTCTTTTGGCCATCAAATATCAGTTGAGATCTATCAAGTGTGAGTTAAAGTCTTACATTGGTTGAAAGAGTTGATGTTGAACAACATATAAGGTAGATGACCCATAAACTCAATGCCTTAAGGTTTTGGGTGAACTTGTGGTGTCAAAGTCACTTGTATAGTGTCTAGAAGTCCTAGCTCAACTTACAAAAAATGCCGAAATTGTTAGGCTGAACGTCATGACTGGGGTTCGAACCCCAGCTCCTCCACTTGTGTTTGTGAGTTCATAATAGCTTTGTCATTTTGTCTATCTACCAAAATAAAAAGTCACTTGTATGGTTGCTCAAAGCTAAATATGTTGATCTAGTCCAATGAAACTCGCCCTACGATCCAACTGTGGTATAAGAGTTTGGTCGATTGAGAGACTTACACTTAAAGAAAGGATGTTGAGATCTATCAAATGTCAGCTAAAGGGCGAAAGTGTAGTGTGAAAGTGACTTATATGTTGAGATCAATCCAGTGAGCCTCCCCCATCGGCCATCACAATCCAACAAACAACATCGTAAAAAAAAATGTTCCATGCTTACAATGGCAATTTTTTTCTTTCCAAAACAAAATCCATTTATCAGAGACCAATATTTGCTGGTGTTTTACGAATTAATTACTCGACTCCTTGTATACAAGGTTTCAGATATTTTATTAATGTTGCCGGAATACCAACCATCCTTAGTCTATCATGCTTTTTTAGACTTTTTAAAGACAATAATCAACAAAACTAGATACCCAAATATGAACCACTACTAAGCCACTCAAATTGTAAATGTATGATTGAAATTTGAAAATCAAGATCGAACTACATATGTACACAGCCAGTTCAGATTGGAAAATACCACAGCTCTTTATTTAAGGTGCTCCTTCTTAACTGAATCATTTACCTATGCTTGTTATCTGATCCATTCTTCTCTAAGTATGTGAAAATATTTTACTGAAATGCAAATGCTTTTATCAATACAAATCCTCATGTCAACACTTTGTGTTTTATAATTTGTTACAAGAGGAAAATCTCAGGTTATCCACAAGAAGGCGTGCTTGCAGAAAATGAAAATCATATCTGAAAAATAGAGTTTAAAAACTACTATACATTTGTATTATTTGTACGTACAAATGTTGTTGTATTGTAAATTTACACATTGGAAGACTGAAATCTTCTTTCCTTATCGTCTACTGTACAATTCAATTAGAAGACGATGAATGTTGTACCTCTTGTACCTCCTAATTCAATTTCCATCCCACCATGTTGATCTATGAAATCAATCATCTGATTAATAGCTTCCTCAGTTCCAATACGGTCAGGTCCAGATAAAATCTAAAAGAAAATATATTAGTTAAGATAAATCCATATTTTAGCAGAGGAAATAAAATTGCTTTGACTTACTTCTTTTATGGCGGAAATGATCATGGGAAGATTCTTGTTATTGCTTCCAAATAGGTCTTCATCCGAACTGATCAATGCACACAGTGTACAACTTTTGGCTTAGCCCAATATACACATGTGCCAAAGTATGAATATAGTAAAAATATTGATATAGAGCAAAAAGTGGTCCAAAGGAGAATTTTTTTTTTTTTGAAGAAGGTCCAAAGGAGAATTAAGAACAGTTTAACACCTTTGTATCAATTTAGAAAGCAGTCCATGTGCATATCTAGCTTCATCGTAAGCATGCTTCAACGGCAAGAAGTTTAACCATTTTTGAACCACCTGCTTAAAAGAATTATGATTGGGGAACACACAAAAAAATGTGGCAAGGCAAAGCTAGCACTAGCAGTAAAAACTACAGATAAAAAAGTAATCATTGCAGATCAACAGTTGCAGTGCAGAAGTCATGTTGACAAAGTAATAATAAAAGGAACACGGTTGTGAGTCGTGACTCTCACGATCATTCTATGTATCAATTCATAAAAGTTAACAGTTTGCATCATGCATAGGTTTTATACTTTGTTACAAAATTATAGTCACAAGGACAAAGGTGTAATAACTGATATTGGTGTAATCTAATTGTAGACTCTGATGATGAATTATTGAATTATATGTTAACATAATACTTTCTAACATCTAGTTGCAATCTGTTTAAAAAAAAAAAAAAACATCTAGTTGCAATCTAATTTGTATATTATAATATGAAGCATAAGAGGAACTTGTGGAACCAATGTATTGGTCCCTGTATTCCTGTGTGTGATGCTTCGGACGCATGAAAGAATAATAGTTGTCGCAGTGAACCAACTATTATTTCTCATCTAACTAATCTTATTTTAATAATTATTTTCTCTCCTAAATAAACTAAAGTCATAAAAACGGGAAAATATTAAAGGCAGATAATCTAATTTCTATTGATATTTTGGAAGATTATTACCTTAGGGCCAATAATGTCACGTTGAAACTCAATGATTTTTCCAAGAGCTGAAACTGCGGTATCATATAATAGTTCACTAATTGAAAGTCTTTTACTGATGACTTTGTATAGCCTTAAGATACACACTGCATAAAACCTATTACTTGTCAAGTTGTCACATTCCAACATAGCACTTTAGTGCTTTTAAGTTTAAGAGCTTAAATAACCTTTCAAAACAAAAGTTAAGGGCTTAAAGAAGTTACCATTAGCAGAGGATTTAAATTGATCGCCTCCATACATAGCACAGATACCAATCGCCCGTGTAGCATGCTGGAATGATCATTACCCAAAAACTAATGTTCATTTTTCTTATATATAAATTATTGAAGAAACAAAATTAGTCACTCATATTTGATATTTTACCAGCCCAGAACAAGGATAATCTCTCTTTAAAGCAAAACAGAAGGCTAAATTATATCTGTCATGATACCTGTTCAAATAGCACACGGGAACAACACATATTATATTAATGTCGGCATTATTATTGCTATAACTTTAGACGAAAATGATCAAAGAAACTTGATTTACGTCGGCAATTTGTCTGGGAATAGTGGAAAGGTAACGTTAAAAATGGAAATTGCAAAAGCCACCAGTCTATCTGGATTGTCATCAGCCTGCCAAAGATTACATAGAAGCAATAATAAACTTTATGAAAAAAATCAGCAGGAGCAAAATTTTTACTTAAGATTATTACGTAGAACATATAGCGCTGTAGATTATAACATCCCGTCTAATTTGAATATGAATATTCCCTAATTTATTAGTGGTCGACATCAGAACAGACGTTTCTGTGGATTGGATTTAATCAATTTTTCGTAGAAATGGTTTAGATTGGATTTATTTTTCCATTTCTTTTTAGAAAAAGATAAAAATGAATATAAAATATTAAATATACAAATTAATCTATCTTATCAAACATCACATTCATATATTAATATAACTCTAACCATAGTTCAAATATGAATTGTAAGTTGAAAATAATCTTTTTTTTTTAATATTTGCAGAAGGTTGAAAATAATCTTCTCCTGATCTATATTACTCTTGTTTGAAATAAGCAGATTTTCTAGCACGATGATTATAACAAGCTCATTTAAAGAAAATTGAGATGAGAAGAAATAACAAAGGAGAACATACCAAAAAATCAACAACATTTGACATGAGGTCATCAACATGTAGCTTGCATCGGTCTTTAAATGTGATGATTGTTGTTTCTATTAACTGAACTACCTCCTGTGATGAGTGAAAAAATCTGATTATCATTCTGTTAGGAAACAATCATTTAGTGTATGTTTTCTTTTACTTTTGGAGGAGGCCAAATTAATTTTAAAAGTATAACAATTATAGGAAACAATCATTTAGTGTATGTTTTCTTTTACTTTTGGAGGAGGCCAAATTAATTTTAAAAGTATAACATTTATTTGTTCACCTATTTAGTTGTCCTAAATTATTTTGCAAAAACAAAAAAATGTACTTAAAAGTCAAATTGATTTTGGCACCAAAATTTAATTTAAATCTAGAATTTCGAGTTTTTGCCTACATAATTATTCTAAAATTTATTGCGCAATTCATTTTTTTTTTTTGTATTAACCCTCTAGTTTCTAGGCGAAGGGGGCCTCGGTAATCCAGAGTTCAGCCACGAGGTCAATAAAGTTTGGCCAAGAATTGTTCCCACTAGGATCAATTAAAATATATTAAAATATAAATAGCTTGATATTCAACAGAATTCCAACCAAAATCAATTTTAAAGGTGCGAAAAATCAACTGTGCACATTTATTGAATTAATGCATGAAAAACTAATTATGTCCAATATACATATTAAATTCATGATTGCTCTCTCATACACACAGACACACACAAATATAAATATATTTAATTAAAAAAAAATTCTTTTTTTTAATAACAAAAGTTATTTTTCCTTTAATTTATCTTTTAAATCTTTTGAATATTATGCACTATACAATATAAATAACTTTTTAATATTTGGCATAATGCATATGTGTATTCAAAAAGGCAAGATAATTCCTCATCAGAAAAAAATGGCAAGAGGATTTATAGATACAACCTGAAGTGTATCTTCTGTTGGTAAAGATTCACACCCACTTTCTGAAGCCACCACTTCTTCTGCTTTATTTATTTCAGTATCAATAATCTTTTTTGTTGTATCATCTATTCCATCAGCAATAACCTTGATCAATTGGTCACTGAAAAATGAACTAGAGGTCTGCATAATGAACATGTGTTTACTTATATGATGAAATATGATCTAAACATATCACCAATATGTATTTTGCAGAAATGTATTCAACCTGAATGCATCTGGCAAGTAACCTCATTACTATTGTATACAAATCCCTATCTGTTTCCTGCATGTTTTTTACAATGGCAAGAAATAAGTGGATCCATAAACTGATAAATTAAAAAGTAAGAACAATAACCAAATACCTTCTTCAACGCTTCAATCAGAGATTGCACAATGAAGAAAGTAAAACCTCTTTTAATCTCCATATTTTTGTCAGCTACTTTAAGTGAGAGTAATAGGTTTGGAAGACCTAGAATTATAAAGTGAATTATTTTATCAAAAATGGCTTAATCACAAATTTCAAGATTTTAAGTTGAACTCAAATAACTTGAATTTATATTCACCTAAAATAGAAGCCTTTCGAATTTGAAAACTAGAACAACCAAGCAAGCGTGTAAACATTGTATTGACCTAAACAATTAAATACATGTTTAATTAGTTGCATGTTTGTTTTTAAGGTAGAAACCTCTACATAAACCACAAATATCGGATTTATCAAACCAACCTTGCCAATGTGGGGGGGAAAGCTTCTTGATGACCGAACAGCAAAATATGACAATATATTACAAGCCTGAACTATCATAGTTTCAACCAAATCCTTTTCACCATCATCCTTGAGCTTATCGACCGTTAAGTCAAGATAGTGTTGAATGGACCCAAGCAACATTGGCATAAGTTTATCTATAAATTTGTCAATACTCACTCTTGGGCATCGGCAGATTTGTTCTAGAGCCTGCATAATGTTAAATCAATAAGGAATATAAACTTGACTCTGACATTATCATAGTTTTCAAATATACCTGTAAGATGATACATTTTGCAAAGTATCCTGTATTGCTCAATTTTCCTTCAAGTGATATTAGAGATTCCACGACCTTCAAATGTTACGAGATCAATTAGCACAAAAAGAAATTAAATTTTCCTTCAAGTGATATTAGAGATTCCATGACCTTCAAATGTTATGAGATCAATTAGCACAAAAAGAAAACTCATAATTATTTGACAACCTTTAAGATATGAGTTTGTCACAAATTTAACAAAATTTTGAATGATGTATACCAAGATCACAATGTGCATCATGATTATTGTTGAACGATCGCAAAAGCACTTGTATGACCAAAAAATTAAATATTTTCTAATCCCCTTTTAATTTAGAATTTCTACTTATCTAAATTTTAATTTTTGTTTCAACAATACATTCTATATAATTTGAGTCAATTCAAAATAGAATTAGCAGAAATACTCACCTGAACAGCTTCCTCCTCTTTGAAACTATCTGGCCCAACTTTCCTAACAAGATATATCATACATTCTAGACATTTGGCAAAGATCAACAATGCAGGTGAACTATGCTTATTAAACACAATGACTTTCAGTGTTTCCATTGTTGTATCGTAATAATTTTGACGAAAAGTTACCTGCATGCAACAATTACACATCAAATCACATCAGGGTAATTATTTACCGTAATCAAAACCTACATCATCAACTCTAGACCTCAGATGTTAATGTTTACCGGCATTGAAACTGCAAAAGATTTCAGGGTATCAATAGCTTCGACCTGTAACTTCTGTTTATCATGCTGAAAACATAGAAAAACCAGTTAGCTTATTGTAACTACATAAAACATGAAACCATAGAAAAGTAACGGCTGAGACTACACTAACACGATGTGGAATATGTAGAAACAATCATATGGATTATGTACAGTATGCAATGATTGCATATAAAACCACAATGCATGTGTAAATGAGAAGTTGATAGTGAAAATTGCAGACTATGTACCTTAAGAAGTAGTAGTACAAGTAATGATGCTACCATTGGTTCCCCAAAAGGTAATATTTTGTCTATGCCACAATTTTTTACCAAGGAATGAATGCCAATAACAGCATATAACTGCAGAAAATAGTAAACAAAGGATATCATTTATAAAACAACTTAATAAATAAAGCTTCAATTATACATGAAAACTTCAGTGAAATAAACTTTTAAGATAATTACTATGTCTAAAAATTTGGAATAAAATTATGATAGTGAAAATTGCAATATAATAGAGTCAATCAATTGTAACTTGTGAATTGTAATAATCAATCAAGAAGCAGCGCTAGCACTAAAAGCTACCTGCATTGCTGCTATGTTGTGGTGTCCATAAGTAAATAGAAACATAAATTGAAACAGAGAAAACAAGCAACTCTTTAATAACAGATGTCAAGCTGCAGCATTTATGTTTGTACCTGTACACGTACACAAGAGTTCCATCTAATGATGGGAACTAGTTTAGTCAATAACTTCTTGTGATAATCGCCATGCATTAGTTGTTCCTTAAATTCACTCAAACACGCAATTGCGTGCATAGCAGCCCAAAGTACCCGGGGGTCCAGATCATCCAGTGACTTAAGGACCAGACTCACCACTTGGTCAAAGTATTGTATCATGTCCTGCTGTAGCAAAAGGGAATAGAGAATCAGATATGAATGAAATTGTTAGCATCACAAACAACACGATATGCACGAAATCGGAAAAAATAGTAATAAATTAATAATTAATAATAATAATCATTTTCTAGCATTGTGCGTCCTCAGACAAAACTTGCAGTTGCATAATGGTCAGCTTCTCGCACAAGAATGTATGGTGCAAGCGTATGTATATAAATACCATTCTATTGACCAAATGGAAAACTTATTTTGCAGAAAGTTACACACAATCACACATCTTAACATACATATATCATGACCAAGGTTTTAAAAACTGGTCTGCAACTGTATTTGTGGCCGCGATGTAATTTTTTTTTCCTTTTTCCTACAGCCACATCGCAACTCTGCAATATTTCATAATAGTAAGGATCACGTCACAATACAGCTGCAGGCCTCATTCACATCCTTGATCACAATTTACCTTAGTTTGCATGATAACAAAATGATGTGAAAAAAATTGCAATGCTTGTCTAGAAACACATACAAGCTTCTCAAAACATGACATGACACACACACAGACACACACACACACACACACACAAATGCATACCCCTTTGAAGTTTCTCTCTGCAATCCAACCAATGGCAAGCAATGCTGCATGACGAAGCTGCCAATCAATCTTTGATGCATATTTCACTGTTATTATCTCAATTGCCGTGGGAACAAACACACCTTCATCCCCATCTAAAGAGAGTGAATTGAACAAGAAAATCCCAAGGTAGAAACCATCTGTCAACCCAACGTTCACACTGTACTCATAGTCAACATCATACCAAAGAGGATCATCAACAACACACGACAACATGTTCATAGCAACTACAAGGACTCTCTTCATTTCCTCACAAGAAACATTCTTGATCACATTCTCTTCATAGAGCTCCTTGATAACAGTACACGCTTTAATCCTCAGTTCCTCGCTTGCACCTTCTACCTCCGCTGCCCGAATCATGCACCAAAACACTTCGCCATATTTCCCCTTAAAGAAATTTCCATCATCCAATGAAACTAAATCACACAAACGACTAACCCTATTAACCAGAACCTGTTCATCTCCATGCTGATCAATGATATTCAACAAAATCAACAAGAGAGAATCATATAAATCTGTTTTCTGAAAATTCTTCGACAATAACATCAATGAAATCGATGAATCGTATGCCAGCGCCTTCAAATCCTGATCCATCGAGTAAATAAATTCCGAATTCTTCAAGACAACGAGATCAAAGTTCCCTTGATTCAGCCAGAACTCTCTGTTTTGAAAAGCATTCACCGGAAATTCCACAAACAACGTAAGCCCTTTCTTATTGTTTGATTGCGAGTCAGCAGAAATGCAATCACAAGCATACTGAAGAAGCTCCTCCCAAACAAGAGAGGATCGGTACAACCTATCAGCGAGTAAACCAATCGTTTGGCATAGCACAGGAAACAGAATTTCTTCGGATTCTACCTTAACTGAATGAAGGAGAAGGTTTCTCATTGCCATAAGGATTTTGGAGTGGAGAAAACTCGTTGGATTCTTTTGAATTGAATGAAGGATAGCAACGATTTCAGTTCGTATTTGAAACGGAGGATGCAACTGGAGGATTTTAGCAAGCTTGAATGAGAATGAATTAGGGTAATTAAGTTCGAAAGATTTGAAGATCGTCAACAACGATTCATCCTTGGTTTGAGCGTATTCATCAATTGCTTCTTGAAGCGACGATAAGTCGTTGGATTCGATGAAAATTGCAGTGTGATCTTGAAGTTTATGGCCATGAATGAGTGATTTATCTTGATTATTTTCGATGAATCTTCTCTTGACAATTCTCTGTTCAAAGAAATTGCGATGTGGCGAATTTATATCTGGATCAAACGGATTTCGTAGGGAAAATCCTGGCGGTGGTTTTGGTGGTGGTAGCGGTGGTGACCAAAATCTCGGAGTTGAGTTTGATTCAGAGGTTGACGCCATTGTTGGGACTTGAGAGCTGAGAAGATTCAAATTCAATCGCTGATTTTGGAGGGAAATGTAACTGTTTTTCTGTTGTGGCAGTTGTCCACGTCAGCTTTTATATTGAGTTGAGGAAGCGTATTTCTTACATTTGGGCTTAATGTGATGATGGGCCTCTGAACCCTGAAGCCCATTAGAAGCTTCTCGTCTTCCAGCGTCTTTTCTTCTTCGATGATTCTCCTCCGATGGCGTCGAGATTCTCGTCATCTTCATTAGTGGTTTTTGAGATTTTGATTGATTCCATGCTTCTGCTTCTGCTTCAGCTTTGATTCCAAAACCCTAGCTATGTACTATTTCGAGATTTAGATTAGATGATTTTATTTGACACTCTTTTATTTCTGTTTTTTTTTTTTTTGTAGAAATTGATTCCATGCTTCTGCTTCAGCTTTTTTTTTGTAGTGGATAAGATGAAGACGAAATGAACGGGTAATATGAAAAGTGAAAATTTCACATGAATCGATCTAGGCATGCATCTAGCAGTTGGATATTCGGGTCAAAACTATCCGGTAATGGCTTGGTCCACTTCCATTTGAAGTTTTTGTTAAATAAGGGGACAATAAGGAAAATTTTAACATGAGGGAACCTATTTTACCCGGAACCTATGTTACCCAGCTTAATACAATTACCTTATGTTTTTAGTATTGTGTTAAAATGCAAAGTGAATATATTGTATCTAATAAACTATGTATGTTGATAATATGATTTAATTGTGTTCTTATGCAATTATTTTTTTATGTTGTGTGATGATTATAAAGGAAAAATATTAAGATTGAGGTATCTTAATAAAGAAGTAAGTTGAATTATATTCACTTAATAAATGAAGAGTTATATGCTGGCTAAATGTGAGTAAATTCATGATATACATCAAGATTATCAAAACCGGACCGGACTGGCCGGTCGGACCGGTCAGACCGTGAACCGGTCATGAAAATGGTTCGGTTTTGAGCAAAAAACGGACAGGAAACCGACCGACAAAAAAACGCGTGAACCGGGGTCGAACCGGCCGAGCAGTTCAAGCGGTTTTGCAGTTTTTTTTTTAAAAAAAAAAAACAGCGCAAGACGACGTCGTTTTACCTTTTTTTTTTAAAAAAAAAAAACTGAAACAAACCAACGACGTCGTAGGAATAGGAAATGTTTTTGTTTTTCATTTGGTTTAAATTATAAATTTTATTTTATTTTATTTTGACTTGCGATATTTTATCTTTTTAATGTGTGAAATTTTGAAATATTGAGCAATTATTCATATATTTTTATTTATATATTAATTAAAATATATATATTTAATTAAAAACGGTTCGACCCCGATTGAACCCGGTCCGACCAATTGAACTTTGAACCGGTGAACTCGCCGGTTCGATGACCGGTCCGGTTCTGACAACCTTGATATACATACATGCGTTCATGAATCATATAGGATATTGGATATTCCAATAAAGAAGTATATCAGATTATATTAATCTGATAAAGAATGATATTAGAGGTGAGATACTCTAATACAGAAGATGGTACCACATGCATTAGATGTCATCGCATAAAGATGAAGCATTAGATTGCATTAGGGTATGTGTACATTGTGTGATAATTGGTATATGACACACACTTTGCTAAGTGTAATAATTGTTATGTGACACTTATGTTTGGAATTTGTTGATAATTGTCTATTTGTGATTAGACTTGCTTAATATGTTAATTGTCCAATAATTATAAATGAAATTGGTTTCAATCTCTTGTGCACTATGAATAATGTGATATGACGATGTATATTTATGATTTATGAATATGCATGAATTGTGATGTAGTGTTTAAGTATTATTACTTACACTTGTATATTTGATTATGTTATCTAACTTTCATGCTTTGTGTTATGTGTTGAACCGTTGGGGGTTCAGATACTCAGGTTCAGGATCCGGCTCAGAGTTAGAGGAGTTGCTCGTGCTTAGTGTAGCACACTTTTTGGTGAGGAGTTTAGCTTAGACTACTCCTTTAGATATATATCTTTTTGATGGGTTGTATATAATTGCCCTGATTAGGTGTAATACCGTGTCGGGATATTCGCTTGATTTGTATTCACGCCCGTGATGACTATATTTGACCTTGCTAATCCTTTTTTGTTGTATAAATGTAATATCCTTGTTGATGATATGACTTGGAGCCTTAGGATATTATATGAACAATATGGTGAATGTATGATATGCACAATGAAACTATGTTTACTTTTAATTTTCGTTGTGCGAGCATGATAAATAGTTGTCGTGTTTTCGTGTATGAAGCGTGACGCCTTTATTTCTTAAGTGTTTTATTTATTTATATTCAATAAATGAGCATTAAGGGTTTGGGTGTTACATTTCGTATGAGTATTGTCTAACTCAAACTCGTGATTTATTTAAATCAGACGTAGTTAAAACTAGTGTATCCAAAGTTGTTGCAATGTAACTTACTTTTGGGCTTAGTTCCTCCATTTTTTAAAAAAGAAAAAAGAAAGAAGATATTAGTATTTTAACTTAAATGTTTTTATTTAATTTTTAATAATTAATTTAGAGATTATTTATTTGATCTATGTAATTTAGGAATTAAGAGAATGGTATTTAAAATTATTTTTTATCCACCCCACATAACAATTCAATTCCAAATACATGTCACTATCACATTCCACTTCTTCTTCCAACCACCACTGTACATTGCTCAAACTTTGCTGCCAAACCCGCAACCTCACCAACGCAAAAAAACTCCATTGTCACATTATCAAATCCATTCCAAACCCAGAAACCTTTCTCTTAAACAATTTCATCAGCTCCTATGCAAATCTCGGCTCAATTACCTATGCCCGCAGGGTGTTTGATAAAATGCCTCACCCAAATCTCTACTCTGGGAACACCATTCTTTCCGCTTACTCTAAACTGGGTCGTGTTCATGAGATGGAATACATGTTTGATGCAATGCCAACACGAGATGGGGTGTCGTGTGGAGTTCACTTATCTCGGGTTATGCTGCTTGTGGTTCTATTTATCAGTTTGTAAAGGCTTATAATTTGATGTTGAGTGAAGGGTCATTTAATTTGAATCGGATTACGTTCTCGACTTTGCTTATACTTGCATCAAAACGAGGTTGTGTTCAATTGGGTAGGCAGATTCATGGACATGTAGTGAAGTTTGGTTTTATGTCGTATGTTTTTGTTGGGAGTCCTTTGGTGGATATGTATTCAAAGATGGGAATGATATCTTGTGCATGGCAGGCTTTTGATGAGTTGCCTGAGAAGAACGTGGTTATGTATAATACGTTGATAACAGGATTGATGCGGTGCGGTAGGCTTGAAGATTCCAAGCGATTGTTTCTAGATATGCGAGAAAGGGATTCAATTTCTTGGACATCGATGATTACAGGGTTTACTCAGAATGGATTGTACAGAGATGCAATTGATTTTTTCAGAGAGATGACACTGGCAAATCTACAGATGGATCAGTATACGTTTGGAAGTGTTTTAACCGCGGGGGTATTATGGCTTTGCAAGAAGGCAAGCAAGTTCATGCTTATATTATTAGGACGGATTATAAGGATAATATATTTGTCTCCAGTGCTCTTGTTGACATGTATTGCAAGTGTAAGAATATAATATCAGCAGAAACTGTTTTCAAGAAGATGACTTGCAAGAACGTTGTCTCTTGGACTGCAATGTTAGTGGGTTATGGACAAAATGGCCATAGTGAAGAAGCTGTTAAAATCTTTAGTGATATGCAAAAATATGGGATTGAGCCAGATGATTTCACCCTCGGAAGTGTAATTAGCTCATGCGCAAACCTTGCAAGCATAGAAGAGGGTGCTCAGTTCCACGCCAGAGCTCTCATTTCTGGCCTAAGTTTATTTATTACTGTTTCCAATGCTCTGGTTACATTGTATGGTAAATGTGGAAGCATTGAAGACTACCATAGATTTTTTAGGGAGATGAGGTTCAAGGATGAAGTCACATGGACTGCACTTGTTTCTGGCTATGCTAAGTTTGGTAAAGCCAATGAAACAATCAGGTTATTTGAAAGCATGTTAGCGTATGGTTTAAAACCTGACAAGGTTACATTTATCGGGGTTCTTTCAGCTTGTAGTAGAGCAGGTTTAGTGGAAAAAGGAAATCAGATATTTGAATCGATGATTATGGAACATAGGATTGTACCAATTCAAGATCATTACACTTGCATGATTGATCTCTTCAGTCGAGCTGGGAGGTTAGAAGAAGCGAGGAATTTTATAAACAAGATGCCTTTCAGGCCTGATGCAATTGGTTGGTCAACGTTGTTAAGTTCGTGTAGATTCTACGGGAACATGGACATTGGCAAGTGGGCAGCCGAGTTTCTTATGCGAGAAAGGGATTCAATTTCTAATCAGCCGAGTTTCTAATCAGCCGAATTAGACCCACATAACACTGCTAGCTACGTCTTACTTTCAAGTGTATATGCTGCTAAAGGAAAATGGGAGGAAGTTGCTAGATTAAGAAAAGGTATGAGAGATAAGTGTCTGAGAAAGGAACCGGGATGTAGCTGGATCAAATATAAGAACCAAGTGCATGTTTTCTCTGCCGATGATAAGTCAAATCCATTTTCAGATCAGATATATTCTGAGCTTGAAAAGTTGAACTACAAAATGATAAAAGAGGGTTATGTGCCTGATATGAATTCTGTTCTGCATGATGTTGAAGATTCAGAGACAATTAAGATGCTTAATCACCATAGTGAAAAGCTTGCAATTGCCTTTGGGTTGTTATTTATTCCTCCTGGTTTGCCCATACGAATAGTTTAAAATCTGAGGGTTTGTGGGGATTGCCACAATGCAACTAAATATATATCTAAGGTCACCCAGAGAGAGATTCTTGTAAGAGACACAGCCCGGTTCCACTTGTTTAAAGATGGAATGTGTTCATGTGGAGACTTTTGGTGATTGTGTATTGAAGTCATTGCACATGAGGTAGCCTCTATTTTCTTTTGTATTTATTAAACTTCTTCATCACCCCCCATTAATTATTTATTTCTCTTAGATTTAGGCCTAAATCAGCCTCTCAAAACTAGCATTTAGGATTAGAGATGCCCATTCTTTATAAACACTTTTCGAGGCCTTATCTCTAGTCAATGTGGTAATTGAGTTTTTCCAATAAGCCCCCTAACCCCAACGCTATTGGGCTTTGTGCTTGAAAATATAGTGGGTGGTCTGATGGATCTAGTATAGGCTATGATGCCAACTTAAATTTGAGTTTAACCCCACATAACCGGCTTTAAGGTGAGTGGTACTGATTCTCTATAGACTTCTTATTTAGATCTTATCTCTAATCAATTTTTTCAACTATCAAGTGCATCTTTGGAAATAATGATTTTTTTTTTCTCTCTAAATAAGACAATATTTCATATTCAGTTACTGTTTCCCTAAACAAATCTGTATCATTTACAAGCTTATGAATAATACATAAAAGTTTATTTATTTTCATAAGTTGTTTTGTATAAGCTCAAAAATAAGTCAATCCAAACGGGCCCTATAGAAACAGCTTATGCCATGTTCATAAGCTGTTTTCAACTTATTTCTTGTAAGCTCTCCATGAAAGCTAATGAAAATAGCTTATGGCTTATATGAAAACAGTTTGATTTTATTCTATCTTTCTATTGATGTAGAAAAAACTTATACATAAGTACTTATATGATAAACGTTTTTGAAGTACAAGTAAATGTATACTGCAAAAATACATATTGGATCCAAATTTGCTTTTGCTTATGAGTATTTATGCTTAGAAACTTCGATAGAGTTTTCTATGATTTCACTTATCATGAAAAGTGGATAAGTTGAATGTTTTAGGCTACTTGATTTTCAGGTGATGTACTTTCTGGAACAACTTCATCTGGAAGTCATCATTTCGGTGTACTTGAAGGATGGTTCGGTGAACACTGGTCGACTGGGCGTACTTTTGTTCTTCTTGTGACAACCCTTGTTGTATTTACTCCATTAGGATTCTTTAAGAGAATAGGTACAATTTTATACAATAGAATAAATTCAAGTATGCTACATGATTTACCTCATTTAGTAGGTGAATAATCAATTATTTATGTGCCTGCAGATTCATTAAGATATACTTCTGGTTTAGCAATGGCTTTGGCAATTGTTTTTCTTGTCATAACTGCAGGAATCACATTTGTTAAATTGTTCAATGGAAGTATAGAGAGTCCAAGATTGCTTCCTAATATTACTGATATCACATCTATTTGGAATCTATTCACAGCAGTTCCGGTTCTTGTTGTTAACTACACAGTCAATCAAAGAGAGAAATAGAAAGAACAAAAGAGGCTAGGGTTTCATTACATGAACAAAAACTAATATGTATAAGAGTTACCTTACAATATATATAGTAAGACTTAGACTAGTACTTAGAAACTTAAAGCCCAATAACTTATTATCTAACACTTGTCACGGCATTTGTTTGTCATTACAATGTGTTCTTGATAACAAATTTTGACAACAATTTGGATGGTAAGATGGTAAATGCAGTTCAAGTATGTGTTTATTACGTTTGGTTGATGATTAATGAATATAAGATAATGTGACAACTCACAACAAATTAATCATCGATTGAACGTAAATAATCATGATTTTGAACATCATTAACCAAGATTTTCCAGGTGTTCAACTATACATGGTATCCGTTAAGTTAACCATCGAAATTGTGTTCCAATATACAATGATATCAACTAACCACGATTAATGAGTTGATTAAAGTTCTAAATTATATATACTTGAAAGTTATGGTTAATGTCGTTCTTATTTATGGTTAATTGTGTTCAATATGGATGATTAATTTGTTGCGAGTTGTCACATCTATTTGCTTTGACTGAAAGTAATCTTTTTGCAAAGATACAATTCACACAAAAACGCTATTCTAATATTTGATTTATCAAAATCAAACAATAGTACTAAGAAATTTGAAGTACTTGAAGAATATATAAGTTTCCCTAAAGTATTGTATTTTGCAGTGCATACAATAGACAATGAACTCGGAGACTCTTCACCAATACAACCAGTTATATGTGCATCATTGGTTCTATGTTCTGGCATATACATTCTTACAGCTTTATTTGGATTTCTACTATTTGGCGAAGAAACTCTTGGTGATGTACTGGCCAACTTCGATACTGATCTTGGTTCTATGTTCTGGCTCTAAGGTTTGTTTTCTTACTTTTTTTGTAAATTTCAACTTGTTCATTTTTTTTGGACAAAACTTGTTCATTTTTTTTTTCCAAGTGTTTATAGTGAATGAACCTTTATGACTTGCTGGTTAGTTTATAGTTCCAATTCAATCCTAGTATTACAGCAGCGTTAAAACTCTTGGGGAGAGCTTTGTTGTCATTTTGTGGTTCTACCTATCTTGAGGGACTAGTCCTTGTAGTTGCGTGCAGAGAATACTCAATTTACACACAAAAAAATCTAGAGACATTTATCAACTTTGTGTTGTCTGAGTAGAACTGAGGGACTTTGGATCACATAAGTAGGGTTTCTAGTTCAAAATTTTTAGACGGAAAAAACATGTTTGAAAGTGAAGACTCCGTTAAAAGTGGTTAGTTAGGTCTCCCACCATAGATCAGTTATTGGAGAAGTGGAACATTTTTTGAACATTGTAAGCTAGTAGTAACTAAAAAATGTAGAGGTTTTTCCCATTTTGACCTTTAATTTTGATGTTTCAGGGATCCACAGAGCATTGCTACTAAGAGGGACAAAATTTTATCCATTGTGATGATTGTTCTTTTCTTGCTGTCTTTGCAAATGCCGTTGCTATATACAGTAATGCTGATGCTTTGTTCAGAAAACAACAAAGTAAATCAAATTGAAACAAACACTTTTCTTGGCCTATGAAGATCCAGCAACAGTTTTAATCAGTGTTGAAATTGTCCAAGGTTTCAGTAGATCAAATTGAACAAGTGAATGAATGAGACCATGTTTCTTGAGATGATTTGAAGAACATTTGAGAGATATACAGAAGAGTTGTGAAAGGAAAAATATAGACATATTTATATATGAAATATTATTTTTTTAGAGTATTTATGAATGGGATTGGATTCATTTTGGAGAGCAAAGTCAGTTTAATAAGTCATTCAGTTTTATTGGTTTTCTTATTTCATCATTCAATTCTCTTAGTTCCGAGATTCGAGCACACCACTGTGCCATTATACATTTACATGTGTTCGTGGTTTATAAATTGAACTGAATTGAACCACGTTAACAGTTTTGTTCAGTTTTTGAAAATCACTTTGATAAAAATGGTTAATTTTTCAAACTAGTTCCAATTTTCTCAAACCAGTTCCAATTCGGTTTACAGTTTCAAACCGGTTAATTCAATTTAAAACTGATTTTTTGTGCATATGCCCAACACTATAGATACAAAAGGTTCACATAAAAATGATGAAATCAAAACAAAGCGCAAGAAATAAAACTCGCCTACCCAACGCCTCAAAAATTTAGGCGAATAACTAAACAGACCAAAGGGTTAACCCACCACAAATTCAAGTAAAAAAATAACAAATTCAAGTTAAAAAATAGTCTTTTTTACAAGACTTCAACCACCACCAAGAAAGAGTTCTCACCCTGTCAAAAATCATCTAAACCGTTGCATGAATAATTTGTTATTTCTTTCTTTCTAGATGTTACAACAACTAATGAACCAAACACCCAAAAGGGAGGATCACACATAACCTCTCGGACGTTTGGCTGCACAAAAACATGATCCAAAACAGCACAACACTCCCTCACCAACTCTTCTTCCCAAGCAAAAGACGACGGTGCCACCACTCAAACCAACACCCATCCTACCTTCTTACTAATATTATTCTCAAACCACTTGTCAACACTCAAACCAACACCACCCTAACTTGACAAACACCCTTCCACCACCGAGACGCTTTTCAACCTCCTCCCAAAATTCTCCCATCCTCTACACCATACTTAGCTACCAAAACCTTAAAACCATGATCCCTCTTGCTACGTCAACTCCATTTCCCTAAGAAAGCTAAATTAAATTCTCTAACCGGACGCATCCTTAAAAATAAATTTCAGTTATAAAAATAAATGTATATAATTATATTTAAAAATATAGGTATGAAATTCTAAATGCAAGTTGGTACAAGAGGTTAACCATATATTTTGCACACCCATATTTCTCAGAGATCTTCTTATGGATTTTATGTTTCATTCGAATAACACTAAATCTCTCATGACTAAACCATAAAATTTGGTCAAATTGTTTAAAGAAGCTATAACAACAATGACATGTAATAATTTTTTTAAAAAGTAAAATAAACCAGAGAAGGAGAAATTACAAGTCATATTAAAGTGGCACTGGAAATTTGAACTCAATAACTTAATATAAATCTAGGGTAAACAAAAACTCAATAATAGTTGGAAAACAAATTATCATCTAAAGGTGGATGTCATGACTTTATCACAGCTCAAATGATAGGAAATGAAGAAACAAAAAAGACAGCACAAGGTTTGACAACTTCAGGTATTAATGGTTTTTATTGGTATTATTTACATTAAATATATGTTATTTCAAATAATTGAAAAAGTTTGTAAATAAATATTACAGTAACATGACAGAAAAAGACAAAAAAAAGTCTAGCCACTAAGCTACTTGACAAAAAAAAAATACAACTTATACAAAAAGCAAAACCAATTTTAGCTGCTTTACAAGAGCTTAGTGTTCACATCTGAGAAAACACCTTATATAATTACCAATGCTTCAACCCTTTTTATTATAGTCTATGTTGCACCAACCATATGGACAAAAACAGATTGGCTGCTGTATATTCTGAACCTTCTTGCTTTGCAACTGATCCAATCAAACTTCCAAATCAATCTGTAATGACAAATGTGGATCCCTCTTTAGTCTTTCTTTTCAATGACAAGATTGCTTTTCATATCTTTTATAGTGGCTTTGGAAACAAAGTTGCAGTTCCAGCCAAGAAATCTTGCTTTGAATGGTTCTTGGAGCTTTTGCAATCTCATGCAAAGTAGATATCTTACAAATTTCATCATATTGTAACTTAACTCCAATGGCTCGCATTTGTAGGTAGTGTGTTAGATAAGGAACATGAGATTTTGTGCAGTCTAGTTGAAAAAATAGGGAGACTTCAAAACTTCTTGAAGATCGAATTCTCCTCGTTCTGGTACAGGAGGAAACTTCAATTCTGGAAAAGTCTTCTCAAAATACTCCAATAACTGCATTCAGGATTAAACAATGAACTCTCATAAACAGCCAAATCTCATTTTTAATGATAAATAAAGTGAGTCAATTGAAGAGCAACATGCATCAAAAAATACAGAGAGAAAATTACGAGGCCAGTGCAATGACTGATTTTGTCAAGTAGAAAGTTAGGTTATGCAAACACAAAAAGTATAAAAAAAAATCCCACAAAAAAGGAGAGTTTGACTGTATATGATAAAACACAAATCTGTATAAACAGGAGTATAATGTGGCATTTAACTAAATCGAAAAAAGTTTGTCTAAATGAAGATACTTTACATTTTCTAATATCGGAGCCTGATAGAGTTCAACAAACTTTTCCCTGAGTATCTTGTTCATTTCATCGACATCACATGCATGTGTCCAATAAGAATCATGCACCCCTGCAATTAAGCATTGGTTTACAAAACTTGAATTCATAATACAAACAAGGAAACAAGAACACAAAAACAATAAAATACTTTATCTTGATGAATGTGTTATATAAATATAAATAAATAAATCAGTGCGCACCTGCAAAGCTCATCCCTGCTTTTTTACAAGCAACTGCAGTCATCATCATGTGACAACCATCAAGAGAGTGAACAAAATTTGGAGGAAAAGCTGTTCTCTGCCTTTTTAACATGACCTGCAACAAAAATGTATGAAATGTGCTCTTTAGTTTAAACTAAAATTGTTCTCAATAATAATAAAAAGTTCCAAGGTGTTTTTATTATTTATTACTTTAAATATCACTTATCGTTTTTTTTTTTTTTTTCCCCTTTAAGCCTCTGCCTAAAGGGGTCGGGTTGTGTTAAAAAGTTTGTAGAAAACACATAAGTTTATCAAATTTAGATAACAAGGATTAGTTTTCAAGTGAAAGATCCACTATATCGACTTGGGTGTAGTGAAAATTCAGTGAAGGAACTGATAAAGAAGTTAGTTAATGGGTGTAATTTTCATTTTGGAACTTCAAATTTAGGCAAATAAAAATGGGGCGAGTCCGATCCTATGCTGAGATACATAATCATTATGTATCTTACAAAAATTATATAAATCAAATAGAATCATACATAAATCAATCAGTAGTTACCTTATCGGTCTCCCGTTGTAATGTCAATACCTGAAGGGATGTCTTGATCTGCATTAAACCCAATTCGCAATATTAGTGATGTAAATAATTTCACAAACATCTACCAAAAAAATAATTTGCAAACTAACTACATCTGGATTATTCGACTTGTAAAAAAAAAAAAAAACAGAAAGAAAAAAGAAAGATAAAATTTAGGCTAGTGTTACGAAAATTACCAGATGTCTTCCAAATTCTCGGTAAGGCTGTACTACAGGAAGCCCAAGGGGAGTGACCCATCGCACTGCTTGGTTTGTGGAAGCTATCACCTACTCCATGTTCAAAATTCAAGCATTACAATGACTTAGCCAACTCATTGTAATGTTATATAACAAAATTATTCATACCTTTGCACATTCGCCTAGCCAATTCATAATATGTTTTGCATCCTCAAACACCTCTTCTAAGGCGTTGCCAGTGATCTAAAAAACGGTGAATAATAAGTAAAATGATAAAATATTTAGAATTGTCCAAATTCAACTCCTATCAACTTCTCTTACTTTTGCAGCATAGCAGGAAGCAGCAAACAGATCATTATCATCCTCAAACACACGACGCTCCTTAAGCTTCCTCTTAATCTGGTCTCGGGCCCCAATATATGTCACTCCATAGACCGATGTCATCACTGTCTGCTTCACCAATTTTCGGTCCACCTAATGTTGCCATTTATGAAAAATTTAGTTGATATAAGAATAAGACCGAGGTTGACAAATGAATATGCTTACATATCCAAAAAGAAAAAAATAAAATAAAACACTTTGTATACAACACACGAACAAGTCAACGAGATTATATATCGTAGCTCTAAAATTCCCTCTAGTACTATTTTCCAGTATACCACAGGCCACAGCAAAACATAAATAAAAGAACTGATGCTTTGAAACTCAAAAGTTAAAAGAAACCTGGCTGATCAAACGTCTAGCATGCAATGCGTGTGGATAAGATTTGGGATCTTTCAATGCATCATATTTCATGATTTCAAGTACTCTGCATCACAATACCAAAGTTAACGACATCAAAACAGTACCCCTAGAACAAATTTTAATGATGGTGTCAACATAAAAATTGGTTTTGGGTGGAAATACGCAATTCAGTGCTAAATGCAACAACTTATATATAAGCCTTTAGGTAATATTCACTTATCAATTAAGCACTTAATTATTTATCCATAGGCCCCCCTAATATATTTTAAAATACTCTGAAGATCTTTGGAGATATTCTAATACTTGGTTTGGTTTCACTAGGGTCAAAATTAGAAGGCAGCAAGAGTCACTTGCTTTTAATTCAAACATTGTTCAGAAGAATCAGCTAGTAGCTTTTAGCCTTCACTATCATAATCCATTTTCATTGATTAAACTTTATTTATTTGATTAACAATTTATAAAGTCTTGCCATAAAATAAAACAGGTGCCAACTTGTTCACAGTCATGTATGTATAATGCCCTCATGCACATGAATGCACCGTGATAACTACCTGGCGGCAATATCTGAGTAAACATCAGCAGGCTGGTCTCCACCAACAAGATTGACTGAAGTAGCTCCCAACTTCAAACAGAAAAATTTCAGCAAATTTTTATAATGCAGAATAGAGATATATAGTATAGAATGAGAGATAGAGAATAAGAATACAATTTTTTCAAGTCAAAAGTGCATAAGATAAGTTCACCATATGTTAGAGCATATATGGTTTTTTGAATGAAAATGATAAATTCAAAAACAAACAAAACAATGCATAAAAGATTTGTTTTTTTTACGTAAAAGACATTCCAACTAAACATTTATCAAACTCAAAACTCCCACCGCTGAAATAACAAACAAAGCAAACCAAAACTCAGAAACAAATAAAAAACGAAAGAAAAGTATTACCATGTCTCTACCAAGTGCTGCATAGTGTTGTAAGCCATTGCATGAACCATCCTAGCAAGTATGAAAAAGAACAAATTGAAATGAGAAAGAAATACTAAAAGCATGGGTCGTGCTCAATACCTTCAAGTATCAACTTTATCAATCACGCATCATGGTAGGTGACTAAGAAAAATCAGAGCAATATTAATTTGCAATACAGTTCAACATCTTTACTTTAATAATTTCTTTATTTCAGTAATTTATAAATAAATTATTTCTTTACTTCAATAATTTCTAAATAAAAAGTATACAAACTTTGTTGAGTTCCGCAATCGAATACAGGTATAATATATAAATATAATAAATATACAAAAAAAAAAATTAAAAATCTCACAACAGACACTTGAGTAACACACATATAGTATAATATTACAGGCGTTTCTCACAAAAAAAATAAAATAAAGAAATACATGCTTCATCCATATGAACATGTCATCCAAATATAATTCAAATTAAAAGGCCTTCACTTTCTTGCTAACACGTTTAGTTCTGCAAGAAATGATTTAATTGTTTTCCTATTTAGATGAAAAACTTCAACTAAAAATGGTGTTTGTGTGTGCGTGTGTGTGTTTATCCCCAAATATCTATTTTTAACATCACTGCAAAAGTACCTGGTGTACAGGCATATGAGAAAGGGTAGTCTCAGGAGTGGGGCTTCTCAACGCTTCAGCGAGATTGATACATGCTGCCAAGCACTGAAAAGGATCCTCTGCTTCCAACCACCACTGCTTTCCTTCAAGAGGCCTGTCTGCCGAATCGAAAATATCATCGAGGTGCTTCTCAGTGAATGCTATTCGACCATCAAAACTTAACTTGTCCACACCACCAACAGCATACAAATTTGCCAGATGTATTTTCAACCAACGCAAGCCTGACTTCCCCAGAGGACGTCCCTCTGCAAACTCAAGTATGCCTCGACATAGGTCAGAGCCAAGATGGTTCAAATATGGGTGCATAGGATAAGCACGCCCTCGGAAATCAAGATTGTGAGGAAAGTAGAAGCATTCTTCTTCTTTCATCTTTCGTGCAACCTACAGCAAAAAAGCCAATACAAAAATAATATAAGCAACTTCTTACGGAAACCATTGGATATAACTCAGTCTATTTAGGATTAGAAGGCTTCTTACAGCAAGTTTAAGTTCTATATCACATCGCTGTGAATGTCTCTCATTATTCTTCTTTTTGTCATTTTTAACTTTCCACTTCCATTTTCGGATTTCTGCTTCATCTTCTGTGTCTGGTTCCTCTGGGAGGGGAAGCTTTAGAAGAAAAGGACAGTCAATCAAAAAACAATTGGAAATGAAGAGGCATTAATGAACATGACCTAGATGGAATTCATTTGCTCACTTCCTAGACGGGATTATAATTTTTTTTGTCGAAGATAATCTAGTTGAAGATGATTTCTTTAAGTAGAATGGACTAATTTTTTAAGGAAGGTAGAAATTCAATAAATAACTTAGCAACAAGTTTGTTTGGTACTCACATCATCACGATCCACTAAGCCAGCCAGGCGGCCTCCATTAGCCCATATTTGATCAATCACGCTGAGTACACTTTTGTTCACCCTCCATTTGATAGCGCCAAGGGTATTAAGGGCCTGAACACAATAAATCTAGAATTAATTTCAAGAAGTATAAAGTATTAACTTGGAACCATGAACTGAGATGCAAATGCACAGACAATACAAAATCCAAACCTCAAAAACAGGGTCAAGTTGGTTCTTGGGAGCCCTTTTTACAGCATCACGTTGCTGCTTTGCTCCATGTATTCTCATAATGTATGATGGCAAAAACAAGTATGCTCCTTTGTCATACCTACCAAGAAAATTGCAATATTATGGGAAAACAAACAATTTAAAAAAAAAATAAAAATAGAAGAACTTCGTCACAACTCATTAGTAGAATTTGTATGCCAATATGATCCGATTAAAAATTAAACTTAGTAAAACATTGGAACAGCAAAGTAATATGCTTGAACATATTTTTAAGCTAACATACAAAAAATTCAATGATTTAAAATAAATTGAAAGAGAAAATATTTGAATAATATGCGTCATACCCTGTCCAGGAGTTCGGTGGAACCAACATCGGCATGTACGGGATAACCATGTGCCTGGCCTGTTAAAGTAAACACGTTTTGTGAATAGAGCCATAAGAAAGCAAAAAATTGCTTGAATGTATAGCAGTGTTGTTAAATAGCGGCGCTATAGCATAGCGGAATCTGAAGATATTGCTACTGCTATTTTCCACAATCTAAGATTGTTAACACTGATGTATAAAGCCATCAAATTTTTCTAGTAACTTACTATAGGAAATGTGAACATGAATTTAAGTACAAACAAATCCTTGGAGGATAATAGGTAGATGACTTACGGTTTTTTCAAGGCCCTTCTGTATTATAGGGTCACATTCAATAACGCCATATCTCCTCCTTCCATTGCTAATCAAGCAAAGAGACTCATTATTATTTAATAAAGTAAAAAAAAAAAGTTTAAATTTACAGATAATGATTGTGAAAGAGTAGTATCAATCTCACGGTGCATTAGCTGAAACTGTCTTCAACGTATGCTTAAATGCAGGGTAAATATGTGGTGGATCACCATCTCCAAATTGATTGGCAGGTGGTTGTAAGTAAGCTGTTTCTATTAACAGTTGTATCAAACGAGAACCAACCTGGAAAATGCAGTAACTATATCTCAACAAGAAACGAATAAACTTTCCATGTTCATAGGTACAATACAAATATTACAAACCTTTACTTGAGCTTCTTGTCCCCAAGGTTTCGCCTGATCTCTTCCCCGAACTATCCCCATAGCTTCGTGTTTCTTCTGCCTTTTTATTAAATTAGCAACTATTTTCCTAATTCTTTTCTCCTCTTTCTTAAGTTTCTCCTTCTCTTCAGCTGTCAGGTTTACAGGTGCAGGAACAGATTCACTATCAGACTTCTCAGTGGTTGTTTTCTTCACCTCTTTCTTCTGCAAAAATCGGTATATCCTACCCTAATCCACATATAAAGGTAGAGTTTCAGTTAATGAACACTTGGATATTGTGAATTCGCTCTAATAACATCAAACTTGAACAATAAAAAACTTGTAATTGACCACATTATTTACTAAACATAAATCCCATTAACCGCACAAGATTACTCGTAGGATCCATATAAATTAGCTTAATTAGATGATATATCATTTGTTTCAATCAGAATCAAATGCTTAAGATGAAGCACTTTTGAATTAATTCTAACATGAAGCTATGATTTATAGCCTTTTCCTCCAAACGTGATTTTTACACTCAAATTTATTGTTCAACTCAAATTCACATGAACATATCCAAACATAAATCATTTTACCTCAAACTCACATTTCACTAAAATTAACTTAATCAAAATCTTGTCACCATAGAACCAAACACTCACTAAAGCAAATGACAAAGGAAATATATATATATATATATATAAATATAATATAAAAGCATAAAACTATTTATTATATTGAACATAATAGTATATAGAACAAAAGGTGCATATAATAATTGAGTTCGAGCAACCGATTCATTCCTCTTTGTTCAATTTATTCTATTAACATTCACATGTTATTTATACACAAAAGCATAAACTATACCTCATGTTCAATGGCTTCACCTATTTGAGAAGCAGCTTGAATAACTCTAGTACTACCAACACCATTACTATTGGTCATCAACAAACCCATCAACTTATGCATAGTGATAACAGCCATCATATCAGGTGGCAATTCATTGAAATAAGGAGCATGACTCAACCTAGTCCTAATATCTTTACAAAGCTCTTGATCAGCCTCAATTGCATTCTTCAATGGTTCAAACCAACCAAGAAACAATGATTTCATATAAGGCAAATTAGGTGAAAGTTTCTGTTCACGCATATCTTCTAACAATTCTTGATACTCTTTGGCTGCTTCTTCCCATGCTTCAGTCTCAATCTGTATCTGTCTCTTCCTAAGCATTTTATACTTGTAACTATTATTCTTGTTCTTAGGTTTATCTAATTGAGGCGGCTTTTTCTTTTCTTCTATCACTAATTGATCTACCGAACAACAATCATCTTCTGTATCAGTTGATTGAATAGCTTCAGCAGCAGCACTACCGTAAGTTCTAAAGTGATTCAATGACATTGAAGAAAAACCAAAAGGGTGTTGACAAAACGATAAATTGGATCGACCCAGTTTGTGTTCTGATGAAAAGATGCCAACTTGACTGAAAATAAAAACTGGATGCTTCGTTTTTTGGGGCAAAATTTTCTCGGGAAAATTGGGGTGGTCAGAAAATCTGAGTGATGTAGATGATTGGGAAGATGAATTGAATTTCTTTGAGGAAGCTCGTTTGGCTAATTTGGACCACATTTTTGGTGATGCAATGGAAAATTGAGATATAAGAGAAAATAATTCGGGATTTTCCCGAGAAAATTTGAGGCTATGGAAGATTTGAAGGGTTAGTAGTGGTAAGTAGTAGCAGCCGCCATGAAAGTAAAACCCTTCATAAACCTATGTTGTTTGTCGTGTCGTCTTGCTTTCGATTCTGATCCGGGTTTATTTTTCGGCTTTTTCTAAAATTAACAACCACTAACGGTTTAGAAATCAAACCGAACCGGACTGAACCGGCAGTAATATAATTTATTTGAAGACTCGGCAAATGAAAGCCCTAAATCCCCAATTTGATTTCAGTTCCTCTTCAAGTTTCATGCGCTTACTTCTTCAGTCGTGGATTCAAATGAAAATTGCACACGGAAACAAAGGAGAAGAAGAAATTAAAGTTGCAGCAGCAGTGATGTTTTGAGGAAGAACAAACCGCAGAGAGAGATAAAAGTTTGCAACATGTTATAAAAAACAATTGGGTTTTTCTTGCACAACCCGGCTCATTAATACTCACAAACCAATCTTTTTTTTTTTTTAAAAGAATCACTTTTTTTTAAAAAAAAAAATTCACTTTAAAGAATATTACATCCGTTTGTTATAGCTTTTAAAAATAATCAGAATCTAAAAATAATCTAAAAATTAGAAGCTGATAAAAGTAGCTTCTTAAAAAATAGATTCTTTTTAGAGGAAAGCGAAAACAATGGTCAAAAGGTAGAAATATTTTTTAGACAAAAATATCCTTACATAAATTTTAATATTCCAATAATATCCTTGTGTTACCCTAGTTCTATATAAGACTTCCCGCCTTAGGGGGTGTATTGGATTGAGATTTTAAAAGACTTTTTTGGCAAAACAAAATCCTAAAGATTTTAGGGGGGTGTATTCAATTGAGATTTCAATGGATTTTAAAAGACTTTTTTATGATTAAAAAGTCTTGTGGTATTCAATCAAGACTTTTATAAAAGTTAAACAAATCTTGTGGTATTCAATTAAGACAATTATGATTTTTTTTTTAAGGCAACAAAATCTGTAGGTATTCAATTGAGATTTCTCATACTTTTTAAAATGTCTATTGGTATTCAAAAGTCTATAGATTTTTATGACTTTTTTATGGAATGGATTTTGATAGACTTTTTTGTTCAAATTACACGTAAAATACTTTTCCAACAATCCCACTCAAACCCTTGAGACTTTTCAGAATTTTCCAAGACTTTTCTCCAACCGTCAGGACTACCATCATCAGGTTCTTTCTTACAACTTTGATCAATTTTTTCATACGGATCTGTCTGAAATTTGTTCATGCTAGAATTTTTTCATATGATGATTGATTGTGTTTTTTTGATCAATTTGATATGATGATTTTTTCATACGATGCTAGAACTTTGATTGATTTTTTCATAGAGGTTCTTTCTTAATACTTTTTCCAAAAAATTTTCATATGATGATTGATTGTGTTTATTATTATACTTTGATTGTGTTTATAAGGGATTGGAAAAAAACACTATATGAAAAAATATGCCAGCATTGTTACGGTTCTAGAGACAACTTTTCAATTTTTTCATATGATTGATTGATTATGTTTATGCACTTTTTATGTTACGGTTCTTTTTCTTTTCTTTTTTTATATATCATTGTTATTATTTTGATTAAAAAAAAACACAATCTTTACGGTTCATTGTTTTTATTTTATATATTATTGTTATTATTTTGATTCAAAAAATCACTATTATTACTTGTCCTTTCATTACAATGTTATTTATTAGGTTTGATTTTTCTATTAAATTATATATTATATCGGTGTATAGTTGTTATTACACTTTCGACAATTAGAAAATCAGCTATCAAATAATTAGTTTATTATATGTATATATATTAGCGATCAAATGGGAGACTCGCAAGAAAATAATAGAGGAAAAAGTAAAGACAAAGATTATGTAACTTGGACAATGGAGGAAACCAATGAGTTGTTACATCTCTTGGTGGATGCTATGAATAGGGGGATGCGTGATGCTAATGGATCACTTAGCAAACAAACTGTAGAACGGTTAATACTTCCTGAACTAAATGCTAAGACTAGGTTCCCTAAAACTTATAGTCACTATTTGAGTCGGATGAAGTGGTTTAACTTTTAAGAACCAATATAACATGATGTCAATATTTATGCGTCACAACTCTGGTTTTGGATGGGACTCAATTTCAAAAACTTTCACCGCTCCTGAGGAAGTATGGAAAGATTACTTAAAGGTGAGCTAAGTTCACAATCTTTTAAACATATCTAATAGTTACAATTTTAGTACTTTATAATATTTGCAGTATATTAACAATGTTTTTTTTTTAGTCACACCCAAGTCACAACAAACTTCGAGGAAAGACTATGATTGATTATGAGAATTTAAAGATTGTTGTTGGGGGGTGGAGTTTCTACCGGGAATAATTCCATAGCGGTAGATCCAGATGATATAGATGCAACAACTTTAGAGCCAGAAAATGCAACAACTTATGAGCCAGAAAATAGAAGTGTTGGGATAGAAGAATTTTCATATGATCCTAATAGTGACACATTTGTACCTCCAGATAACTATGAACCACAATATCAAACTTCAGAATTGCTATAAAAAATTTCGTTTTTATTTGCTTTATTCAAACTTTAGAATTTATTTATGTAATAAATAAAAAGTTAGAATTATATGCACCAAAAAAAAAGTTATCATCCTTTTTATTCACTTTTGTAATTTTTTTTGCTTAAAATTCAATGAATTCTTCAAAATCTTAAAAAATTCAATTAGTTATTCGAAATCATAACAATCTATAAAGTAGTTTGAAATCTGAAAAGTCTGTATTGTAAATCCATCAAAATCCTGTTTAAGAATCTTGATTATAAAAAGTCATTTAAAAAAAGTCATTTACAATCCCACAAAATCAATAAAATCTCACGAAATCAATAAACTTTAGAATCAAGATTTCAATAAAATCTCACGAAAATCAATAAACAATAAATTCTAAATGACTTTTTACGTGGAGAAAAGTCTTGGAAAATTCTGAAAAGTCTCAAGGGTTTGAGTGGGATTGTTGGAAAAGTATTTTACGTGTAATTTGAACAAAACAGTCTATCAAAATCCATTCCATAAAAAAATCATCAAAATCTATAGACTTTTGAATACCAATAGACATTTTAAAAAGTATGAGAAATCTCAATTGAATACCTACAGATTTTGTTGCCTTAAAAAACAAATCATAATTGTCTTAATTGAATACCACAAGATTTGTTTAACTTTTATAAAAGTCTTGATTGAATACCACAAGACTTTTTAATCATAAAAAAGTCTTTTAAAATCCATTGAAATCTCAATTGAATACACCCCCCTTAGACTTCCCGCCGTCTTCTCTGAAAAGTGTTCCTCCATTGATTCTTGCAAGTTCTGAAGATTAGCAATTCTTTGCTTTTCTATATCATTTATTGCAGCATTCTTGTATATGTCGGTTTCGGTTTGCACTGTAAATTTTATTTTGCAATGATTAATACCTCGTAGTCTTGTAGACCATGGGTTATGTGTTATACTGGTGTGTTGGCCTTGCCCTTTGTATGATTCAGTGCTTCTATTATTTGGTCTGTAATATGTAGTTGCTTACCCACTTCATAATACTGTTATCTAATAAAATATTTGATGCATTCAAAAGAAAAAAACTAACACTATGTTTTTAATTTTGTTCTTGTGACTGAAGCCTTGTATATGTTGCAGTTTTGTTTATGGTCAGGAGGTAATGGTAGCTGCTATTTTTGTTTTGTTTGGTAGTTTTGAGTGATTTGGTTTTCGATGTTTTGTTATGAAGTAGGCTTGTTGTGTTTTTGTTTATTGCGTGGTCTATGGTTTTGTAGTTATTTAGAAGGTTGTGGTTTTGTTTATTTTTAGGATGTTGTGACTTTTGTATATCACACTACATTAGTAATGTAATGTGCCAACGATATCCACTAGCTGGATAATGGATGCTTATATGCTTATCAACACTGAAATCTCAATCTACTGTCTATACTATTCTTATTCTTTTTATCTAATAAATTGTGAGTTATGTTTATGTTTGATAAATATTAGAATGGCACCCAAAAAGGATTTAAGAGGTTCCGAGGGAGATGTAAAAGTTTCTGCAAAATGGGATGACCGAGAGAAACTTCAATGATGGAGATGATAATAGTGTACCTCAATATGATGAATGGCAAGATCCAACACAGGAAGACATCAGACACATAGAAGAAACAAGAAATGTCATTAGAGATCAATTGCCTAAAAGAGGACAACACTAAAATTTTATTTGTTTTCAGGAGACAAATACAATACGATTATAATTTGTGTTGCTCTTTTTATGATTTTGTGTCCTTTCTGGTAATTTTGTGATGAAAAATCACATTTATATATGTTGTATCCGAACAAATAAAAAATATTTTTTTTATAAAATGTAATTTTTAGCAAGGTAAACAAACACAAAATAGCTTCCGATTTTTTATAAAATCTCTAAAAATAATCTCTAAATTATTTAATGTCAAAATCACTTATTTTTTAATCTATAACAAACAGGCTCAAAATCCGGTCTGGTCAAGCATGAAAACCCGGGAGCACACGAACCGGAAAAAAACCGAGCGAATTGGCGCCAAACCGGAAAAAACAGGTGAACCGGTCATGTTTGGCGGTTGAACGGTTCTACACTTTTTTTTTTGCTCGTCAAAACGATGCCGTTTAAAATATTTTTTTAATCGAAAACGAAATCGTTTTACTTTTTTGCAAAAGATGAAGAATTGGAAAAGTTTTTGTTATGTTCAATGTTCACAGTGTTCACAGATTTCACGTAGTAATATTTAAAAAAAAAAAAGAGAAGTTAAATCTGAAAAATCTATCAAAAAGGAGGAAAGGAAAGAAGGAAAGGATAAATCATTTTCTTTGTTGACTTCTAAAAGATTTGTTTACATAACATTTTAATCGATGGACAAAACTTATGGACAGTTCCTTAAATGCAGTTTTTGTTGTTCCCCAATTAAAAAACAACACTTGTATGGGCTTAGAAAGAGATAGTAACAATGAAAGAAAGAGCAGCTGGTCTACATTAGAGGCGGCGACCGGAAAAATGAAAAGGAGGCTTTCAAAATATGTATGGGCTTTCACAATTACTTCCTTTTATTAATTTAAATGGCCCTTATTGTTTCAATAATTAAATTAAATAAAACAAATAAAATGAACCGTGAATTGCATAAATGGTGTGAATTTTTTTGAACAATTTTTTATGTTTTTTATTAAGTGTGAAATTATAAATATTTTTTTTAATAAAAAAATTATAAATATTATTATTATGTAACTATTAGTTTTTTAACTATTTTTTGTTTTATTATAATTTTAAACATCAGTTAAATAATTAAAAACGGTCCGATTCGGTTGAACCCCGGTCTGATCAATTGAACCTTGAGTCGGTAAGCTTGTCAGTTCGATGACCAGTCCAGTTCTGACAACCTTGCTATACATAAAGATGATACAAAAAATTTTGGTGTGTACTTTTCATAATACCAACAATATTTTTGACTTTTTTTTTAGCAACAAAAATCTTTTATTAACAAACTCACCATAACATAATGTATGTCTTTTTTTTAGCAACAAAAATTTTTTATTAGCAAACTCACCATAACATAAGCCATATCTTTTTTTTATTATTTAAATAAGTTTGCATAATAGACACATACATGCGCGGAACGCGTCTTGTCAGATCGCTAGTAACCAATTAATTTAGTTGTATATATTCAACCATCCAACAAATAAGTGGGAAACGAAGTGGGTTAGAGAAGTTTTTTTAATAATGGGTTAGAGAAGATTCAATTTTTTTTTTTGAAGCATAGAGAAGATTCAATTGAATGCCACGTAAACAAACTCTCCAATTGAATGCCAACAAAGTGGATTAGAGATTTTTTTTTAATAATGCATTAGAAAAGATTCAATTGTTTTAGAAAAAAAATCTTTGTTTTAATATTTTTTTTTAATAATGGGTTAGAAAAAGATTCAATTGTTTTACAAAATAATAATAATAGAAGATTCAATTGAATGTCACGTAAGCAAAATCTCTAATTGAATGTTACCTAAGTAATTTCTATTAAAAACTAGTTTGGACACTCGTGCCATGCACGGGTTAGAATTTCGTCTAAATTAATTATTTAAAATTATTTTAACTCATCACATAGTATATTATCTTTATCTATAAACTTTTAATTAATGTCACATATTGTCGACATATTTTATTTTTATTTTTTTTTGGTAAACTAAAGGTATACTCCGTACGCAACTGCAGAGACTAATCTAGTCGAAGTAACTGTGATTTATTTAAGAGACTGACATATCAATCTCAACAAATATTTCTACATATGCACCCACCGGGAACCACATACTTTTTTTTAACTATAGAAAAATAACATTTAGACAAACTTAAGACATTTGTAGATTTTATAAGAATTGAGCCGAATTTCCTAAAAAAGTAGAAAAAGAGGGATGAATAATTTAAATGATAAAAAATGAGGGTGAAAAATAACTCATTTGACTGTCAAATTGTATTACAATAAAACAAACACTATTATACATTATTAAAAACCTCACTATAAACTACATTAGTGGTCTCATTGCACATTTGATTTTCTTCTTCTAATATCAACATCTTCAGACCCTTCTTTGATGTGACTCTATACAAAGTGATGTATAATTGTCCATAAGTGAATGTCGCTTTAGGAAGATATATGCCGACATGAGAAAGTGATTGACCCTGACTCTTATTTATTGTAACTGCAAAACGTAAGGTCAATGAGAATTGTCTTCTCGTAAACTTGAAAGGTAATTCAGGGTCTCTTGGTATCAAATTCAATCTCGAAATAATGATTTTATCACCCACATTTATTTCCAGTAATGAAGGTTGCACCAATATAATATATTCCAAGAAAACTGATGATTAGCCTAGTCTCATTGCACCACCCAACATTCTCATCAATATTCCTCATCAACATCACCGAACATTCAATTTTAAATGTCAATTTGTGATTTGGAATGTCAGAACACTTAATAATATCATTTAAGAAATCGGTTGTGAACCAATATTTTCATCTGATTTACAAACTGAATCATGACTAATATATTCTTGCTCACTTATGGAACCAACGATAAAAGATAATCATTAACACGCTCGACTGCATCCAAAGTTGGGGCAAATATACCACGCTCTTTAAAAAAACCAGATTTCTTCACATTTTCTAATATATATATATATATATATATATATATATATATATATATATATATACACACACACAAAATACGGGAACGCAATGGATCGGCTAAATCTTGTATTAACAGATCATCAGGAATATTCAAACCAATTTCTCCACTCTCATTTGCATATCTATTTCCATAACCGATTGAAAGCGTTCATTCGAAAAATATTTTTATTTCTTAAACGCATATTTTTATTTTTTTATTTTTTGGTTTGAAAACGCATATTTGTTGTAAGCTTCAAAACTTTGCAATGATTCCATAGCTTGGACGAATTGACGGCGGCTGCCATTATGTCAGTAAGTTTAACAGTTGCATATAAACACACTGTGAATATAAACACATAGCAGAAATACACACCACCATCAGGTATAACCTTTCTATGGCACCTGATGCAAGCCACGTACCACCAATCAGACCCGATGTCAGTAAGTTTAACAGTTGCATACACAACATTCAATGAATCCTGATGAAAAAATAATTGTTAGCAATATGTTAAAGAACTTGGAAGTTTTTGCAAATTTAAATTATAAGTATTGCTTTTGAGACAAAAGTTTATATATATTAAGTTCATTAGCATGTGCCCTTAGAGAATATGTTTTTCATTTTCTTCGACATTAAAAAAGTTAAAAAATAAATAATAATTACTTACCACAGGAGAATTCAACAATTGAGAAACATAAGATATACATATTGATGAGATCCAAAAGATAATAACCTCTTCTTCAGTTCCATAACATCGCTAATTTCAGGATTGAAGACTATCTTGGTAGCATTTTCTATGGTAGAAACTTTCTTAAAAAAAATTGTGATGCACGAAAATAATAATATAATTGACTTTAAAAATTATTTAAAATTGAAACAATAATTATATGAAAATTTAAAAGAATTAGAATTATTTGAATTTGAATTGTTTCCATTATCCTCTCTCATACAATGGCTTCTATGAGTCATATCTAGTATCATCAGTTTATTCAGCTAATGATGTTCCAATCAATGTAACCAAACACTTCTCCTTCCTAGATTTTAGCAAATGCAAAGTTCTCAAATGAAAAGGGTTCACTTCAAATTCCAATTGAATCACAAGAAACAGATATTCCTTTCCAATTCGTTTGTTAGATCCAATTACCAAAACACCAGCTTCTTTTCAAACCACCTTTTCTTTTCAGCTTAATAATTTAACTACTAATTCTGATTTAAGTGATTATGATGGTGATAGTGGACTTACCTTTATCATTGTACCTGATGAATTCACTGTTGGAAGGCCAGGACCTTGGCTTGGTATGCTTAATGATGTTTGTGAGAACGATTATAAAGCGGTTGCAATTGAGTTTGATACGCGAAAGAATCCGGAATTTGGTGATCCAAATGATAATCATGTTGGCATCAATTTAGGTAGCATAGTATCTACAAAAATTATCAATGTTTCTGATGTTGGAGTTTCACTTAAAGATGGTTTTGTTCACCATGCGTGGATCGATTATGATGGTCCACGAAGGAGAATCGACATTCATTTAGGACTTGCGAACGAAGAAGTTTATCCTATCAAGCCTATCTTCTCAGAGTTTATGGATTTGTCACCTTACCTGAATGAGTATATGTTTGTAGGATTCTCAGCTTCAACCGATAACCACACACAAATTCACAACATAGTCTCTTGGAACTTCACTTCAAATAGCCAAGCTTTTCTTCGCTACCCTTCATCTGAAACATGCCAAGGTAAGATCATGCTTGAGAATACTACAGGAACAACAGCAGCTACCGATAAGAACTCTAATAGGAACAAAATTCCGCGAAGCTTTTTGATTTTTGTGGCTGCTGTAGTGTTGGCTTTGGTTGTTTTAGTTGGTTTTTACTTTATCAGCAAACACAGAAGAAGTGTTTCTAAATCAAGGACTTCTATAGAGGAAGATATTCATAGGCCAAGGCCTCCTAACAAACCACGTCGCTTCGCTTTCTCTGCAATTTCCTCTTCGACTAGATCATTCAGTGAGATATAAGTACTTGGAAGCGATACTAGAGGAGTATACTACAGAGGAAAGCTTAGTAATGGAAGCCAAGTAGCTGTGAAAAGATTCTCAACTGAATTTCTCAGCACACACGGATCCGATAAGAAGCTTGTTGAAAGAAATCAAAGTCATTAGTCATGTTCGTCACCCGAATTTGCTTCCAATAAGGGGATGGTGTCAGGACAACAATGAAATCATTGCAGTCTATGATTTTGTCCCCAATGGAAGCCTCGATAAATGGCTATTCGGAGCTGGTGTTCTTCCGTGGACACGCCGGTTCAAAGTCATCAAAGATGTAGCCGACGGCTTGAGTTTCTTGCACAGTAAACAACTAGCTCACAAGAACATGAAATGCAGCAGTGTGTTTCTAGATGTCAGCTTCCGAGCTGTTTTGGGAGATTTTGGATTTGTGCTATTGGGAGCAGAATCAAAACAGTTTGAGGCAGTAGTGTGTAATGGTGCTGATGTGTTTGAGTTTGGTGTGATTGTGTTGGAAGTGGTTGGTGGAAGGCCAAGGGTGGAGGAAACAAATGAAGGAAATTCGGAAGAGAGGAACCTATTAGATTTTGCATGGAACTTGCATGAGACTGATGAGTGATGAGAAAGTGAAGCTGGTTGATAAAAGAATGGGATCGTTGATCAATTTGCATTATTATTCTTGGGGGAGTGTAAAGATAGGTTTGTGAATATGGGATAGTGCAGGAGAAATGATGATTATAAAGTTTTCATTATCAGTATGCTTTAGCATTTCTTTGGAACCTTCTTGTTATGTTGTGTTATTTTGTAAGTGAAAATTGGTAAACAAGGGAAAAGAAGTATATTCTATTCTTCTTTATGATGTTTGACAGGAAAAATGAGCCTGATATGGATCTAACTCAGAGAATATAAACTAATGATGAATCAAATTAGATTCTCTTTGAAAACATGGTGTATTCACCCCGAACAACATGCACTTAATCTCCAATAAAAGGAGACAAAATGTCATATTATATGGCAAATGTGCACAAGTTAAGAAACTAAAAATAGGAAAATAATATCATTGTATTGTATTAAATAATCTGTTTTTAAAACTATACTTCAAATTTTATTGATATGAAGCATCTTTAAATACAAAAATTGATAACAATCTCCTAAAACAGAATATCTTAAATTCTTAATCCACTACTAAAACACTTCATTATATTGGTCTCTTTCCATAAAACACTGGATTGTTGGAATTTAACTACTATCCACATAAACACTTGAACATCTTTTAACAACTTCCTAATCCACAATTCTTCATTAACTGCTTCAGCTGCTGCTAGGAACTCTTGCCTCTGCTGTTAATTGAGAAACAATATCTTGCTCTTTTTAGCACCATGAATACATTCCAGAACCAAATGAAAAACAGTAGCCAGAGGTGCTAGGCATATAATCGATAGATCCAACCCAATCATTATCTCAGAAACCATGAATATCTTGTAATTCCATTGTTATTATATCTCAACACTCGTTGCTACATTGAGAAGCTCCTCACTAGCATAATGCAGAAATCTTGAAAGGATGCTAACAGCCTGACGTAAGGCACCTTAATTAAGCATCCAACTAAGCGTCGTCCATATTCTTCTTCAACTCTTCTTAGGCGTACTTTTCTCGTATAGCAAGAATCGAGCCATTTCCATCAGGGTCCTATGTTCTTCCTTTTACTCACACTATTCTGCTGCAATGAGTATGGAGCAGTGAGTTGATATGTAATTCCACCCTCTTCACAATGCTAATTGAATTTTTGAGGTTATTCAATTCCATTATCTGATCTTAACACTTGAATTTTTTGCATCCACTCTGATTTTCAACCAAATTTTTGAATTTACAAAAAATATCAGCAACTTCAAATTTCAAAAATTAAATCCAGCATAACCTTGTAAATTCATACATGAAGAGTATGTAATATATGCTGAAGATCTGTATGTATCAACTGCAACCTTCTCTGCCTGATTAAAATGGCACATACTCTAGTGCCAAACTTCGGTATCAGAAATTGATTTTAAAACAGCAGCTTCCTCACATTGCAACAACTCTAATGAAAATCTTTTTACCTTCATCGGTATACTGAACAATTCTTAGGCATCAGCAGATTTAATCACACACATACTATTCTTAAAGATAATGTATGACCCCTTTTCAAGTAACTTCCTACACTTAATAAGTTTTGATGGAATTATTTTCTGTTAGGGCCAGAGATAGATATTTCTCTGTGTTGGACCTTTCCTCTGGAAGTAGCTACTAATAGAGAGATGTTCTACTACTATTTTCCTTTACCATAATATACATATTTGTACCTCAAAGGGATTAAAGGAAAAGGGCTCAAAGGGGAAGTTGATCAATGAATCTGACTAACAGCCTGATTGAAGTATGTTAATTAAGAATCCAACTAAGCTTCTGTAAGCTTCTTCAACTCTTCTAGACCCATTTTCTTTGATAAGCTTCTCATTCTCATCATGGGCTTGTTTTTGCTCATATTGAACTTCTTTAGGATCTCATCATCTCAGCATACTTCTTTTGACATATAAGGATTCCTGCAAATAATTTTGCTTAAGCCTACATTACCAAGAAATATGACATCTCTACAATATCAGTCATTGTAGTTAGTCTGTTAAGCAAAAAACTTCTAGGCATATTTTTCTCATATAGCAAGCATCTGCATCACGGTCCTAGTATTACTTTCACTCACCATTCTGCCGCGATGAGTAGGGAGCAGTGAGTTGAGGTGTAATTCCAACCTCTTCACAAAGCTAATTGAATTTTTTTAGGTGTATTCAATTCCATTACCTGATACTTAAATTTTGCATCCACTCTTATTTTCAACCCAATTTTTGAATTTACAAAAAATATCAGCAACTTCAAATTTCAAAAATTAAATCAGCATACCCTTGTAAAAGTTCATACATGATTAAAATGGCACATCCTCTAGTGGCAAACTTCAGTATCACAAATTGATTTTACAACAGAAGCTTCCTCACATTGAAAGGACTCTAATGATAATCTTTTAAAGATATGAACAAGTCTTAGGCATAGCAGATTTACTCACACACATACTATTCTTAAAGATATTTATGAACCCTTTTCAAGCAACTGTCCTACACTTAATAAGTTTTGACAAATATTAGGCCAGACACCAGAGAGAGGGTAGGATGGAAATATTTTCTGTTAGGGCCAAAGATAGATATTTCTCTGTGTTGGGGCTTTGCTCCGGAAGTAGCTGCTAACTAGAGAGATCTTCTACTACTATTTTCCTTTACCATCAATAATATACATATTTGTACCAAAAAGGGATTAAAGGAAAATGGCTCAAAGGGGAAGTTGATCAATGAATCTGAGCACGCAGACTCTCATATTTGTATCTCTATAAGTCAAGGATTATAGCTTGCCTACATATTATTTATAACCATTAAAAAGGTTAGTGCTGGAACAGAATCCTTGTTAATACTTGAGGGCTTAGAGATCACATGGGCTCCAACCGAATCACTCCCTAGCTTAATAAAAATCTGAATGTATCCGAGACATGTTTAACATCTGAAGCAACCAATAAGTAATAAATCAATGCCAGTAAGAAATACAAATTCAAGGACAGAGAACATAGAAAGAGTTTATATAATATGCCGAGAGCAAAAATTTCAATTTTAATTGAGGAAGAAATAAATACTTAGGTATACTGGTTTGACATAAAAGGACATGATATTGAAGCTAGAACATATGTAAGCAATGTATCCCATTGAAAACTTCAATAACGAGATCTAGAATCAGTGAGAACAGAATCCTTGTTAATACTTGAGGGCATAGAGATCACATGGGCTCCAATTGAATTATTCCCTAGCTTAATAATTTTTTTTTAACGTATCACAGACTTGTTTAATATCTGAAGCAACCTAAAAACATTAAATCAATGCCAGTAAGAAATACAAATTAAAGGACTAAATCATGAGGAAGAACTAAATACCTAAGTCACGAGGAAGAACTGTTTCCGATATGATTACCCTCTCAGCCTCTTATAGTATCTTCTGCTCCTTTCTGTTTTTTGTTTTCAAAAGAAAGTGAGTAACAAAAATGAACATAAGAGAAGTAAGGCAACCAAACACAAATCCATATAAAAACTGATGCACTTTCCATTACTACCTCTAATGACCTGAAGAGACAAGACTGATTTTTATCCTACACAAGCTGTAGTACCTGCATTGACTCTGACAATCAAGGTAGTTATGGATTCAAACAAACAAAAAAAAATATATCTTCTCTCCAACATATCATTAATCACAATTGCATAATAAAAGAAAATAGAAACTCGGTCAAAGCTGAAACAGTCGAAACTAGGAAGAACTTGACGAAAGTTTTGTTTGGTTAGTACCATCCATTGGCGGGCGGTGTCAAACCTCCACAAACCCGATAAAAAAAATTACATACCTACCTCCATAAAATGAAACCTATATAGATCACCAACAAATTAGTCAAAAGTCCAAACACCAAAACACAATCAAGAACATAAATCATCAACAAAAAGAATACAACAAATAAACAAAACCCACAATTTCTGAAACAAAAAAAAAAGAAAAAAGAAAAATCAAATTACCCAAATTAAAACGACATAACTAAAGTATCAATTTTTATAACCTAAAAATAAGAAAGTTTAAAACTTTATACCTACCTGAGATGTTCTCCTTCTCCCCCCAACAGAACAGATCATCACATCAGAATTTCATAATAAAATAAAATAACAATTGAAAGGAAGAAATATCTCACCTTTGACTTACCCATATAGAAAGCATCTATATATTATGTCAAAAAATAACAATGGAATATTACCCTTTTTCCTTAAACAAAAAAGGGTAAGTTTTTATAACCCAAATTAAAACGACATAACATAACTAAAGTATCAATTTTTATAACCTAAAAATAAGAAAGTTTAAAACTTTATAGAAATGAAATTGAAAACTAACGAGCCTGAGAAGGAGGAAGTGGCAATGAACTCACCTATATCCATATATAGAAAGCATCTATATATTATGTCAAAAAATAACAATGAAATCTTACCCTTTTTCCATACCCATTTTGATATAGAAAGCATCTATATATGTCATATCTGAAAAGGAATAATAAGAGAGAAATAATTGTGAAAGGGTTACTATAATCATCATCATCATCGAAGTGACATCAAAATTTTGATTTTTCTCTTTCTCTCGTTTTCGATGAGTTGAGCGGTGTTCTGATTCCTTCGATACTCAAGCAACCACAATTCACCATCTTGAATGATTCGATCCATTAAGCGTAGCATCGGGGTAGAATATATCATTCGTTGGTTATTGCTTTTTTTGGGTGCACGAGGAGGTGAAGGAGTTACCGACGACTGGGACGATGGCGATGAAATCGGAGTGCGCGGTGATTCCATGAAGAAGAAACAAGAATCAGAGAGAGCTTTCAGAAAAGAATGAGATTATTATTATCAGAGAGAGAGAGAGAACAGAGCAATGAGAGAATGAATAGTTAGGATTCCCGGATTTGGGCGCTGGTTATTTATAAGGATAAGGACGTGAGATGCACGCACTCAACAACGGTAATATTTTTTTTTTGTAAGAATAAAATTTAGCAATTACTTAGGCGGCGTATATTTTTTAAAAAAAACATTAACGTTTTTTTTTTTAAGCAAAAAAAAAAAAAAAAATTAACGTTATACTAAATAAAAAGTAGTATTGTATTATATTCCTGTAGACTTAATAATTTATAGTAGTATTTTTGTAAAAAAATATAAAATAATTTATATTATAGTATTGTATAAGATTCCTTAAAAATTAACGTAGACTTAAATGAATTTTTTTTTTTTATAAAGTTTTTTTTTTAACCAAACAAACTTAATTCATATCATTAATTAATATGTTCAATATATAAGAGAATAATTTCAAATCTATGGAAACTAGCTCAAACATTGGCCACCCTAGCAAGAGTATGAGCAACCAAATTCGTTTGTCTCCTAATAAATTTAACCTCAAAGTTTACATAAGAAGATGACATAAGAAGAATAATGTCGTTCACAATTAAACTAAATTCCGAACTGCCCCGTCTTCTCGAATGGATAGCGTCAACCAACAACTTTGAGTCACTTTCAAATTGAACTCGCTCAAATCCTCGATGGATAGCCTATTTCATAGCATGTAATAGTGTCAATGCTTCGCCTTCCACTATGGAATAAAAAAGGCTACTACCATTGAGTCAAGTCAGCCACAAAATGTCCATTGGTATCAGAAAAGCAAAGACCCATATAAGTAACATTTTATCCATAATACAAACGCGGCATCAACATTACATTTTCTCCCACCGAACCGGCCTAGGATCCTCAATAGAAACAACGTTATGACGCTGCAGTTGGTGGACAGTAAACCACTCATTCCAGACGACGAACGCCATGCTTCCAACTTTGCTCGATGACTGAATATTGTCATTCCAGATCTTGTCGTTTCGATTGTGCCAAATGCACCAAAATAACGATGCAACCCGTCCTATCATTGCACTGACCTCGTTTCTGCACATTCGAAATACCCTGTCTGCGATAGTCCCATGCTGGTAAGCTACATTATGCAGCAACTGTGACAGGCTTGCGACCGACCAACATTTGCAAGTTGCTACACATCCAAAAAACACATGAATATCATCTTCGACCTCAACATTGCACACAGGACAGCTTAGTTCACATTCTACATAATGTTGTCTCAAGCGAACTCGCGTCGGCAGACACCCCTACACGACCTCCATAGTAAGTGAGGCGTTTTGTGAGGAGATCGAGCTTTCCAAATATCATTCCAAATTTCCAATTGCCCTCTACATGGTGCCTATCTCATGGCTAGATTGTAACCAGATTTAACTGAATAGCACACATTCCATTCCTCCTCCCAAACCACGTTATCCTCTTTAACCGAACTAATAAGAGGGGTTGCAATAATCTCTTCCGCTACCCGACCTGTAAACAAGTTACGAGTCTTAGCTATATCCCACGCTCTATAATTCTCAAGTAACAAGTCTTTAACAACTAAATGATACACATCTTCCACTTGAGGTGAGGACACCCAGCGATCATCCTTTCCACGCAGTCATGGATCATACATAACACAGATTCTGTCGCCACTACCAATCCGCCACCTACACCCATGTAAAAGAATTTGTCTAGCCTTCCAAATACTACGCCACGCAAAGCTAGGATTATAACCCAAAGATTCTTCGAGTAACGATGAGCGTGAGAAATACCTTGCTTTAACAAGTTTAGCCGCCAACAAGTCCGGATTTTGAATGATGTTCCATGCTTGTTTTGCCACCATAGCCATATTGAACGCTTCAAAATTACGAAAGTCTAAACCACCCTTCGTCTTAGGGCATGCAAGTCTGTCCCAAGCTAACTAGTTGATCCCTTTATTGTTGTTACCTCCGCCTCCCCACCAAAAGGCATTCAACATTTTCTTGATATCGTCAATGAGTGAGGAAGGAAGGATAAACATACTCATAACATATGATGGGATGGCTTGAAGCATAGATTTTATCATAACCTCCTTACCGACCTTAGACAATGCTCTTCCCCTCCAAGAAGTCATTTTCTTCCAGATACGATCATTGATGTAAGAGAATATTGCTTTCTTACTCCTTCCTATAATAGACGAAAGACCAAGATATATAACTGTTCCTAAAACTTTAAATGCAAGATATAAAATTTTAAATGCAAGAGGTTCCTTGACATTTAGGGAGGAGTAGTATTGGAATGTCTAGCTACACATTATTTTAAACCTCCCATCCACCTTATACTAACTTGAGCTAGTATTTGCAGAGACAGCTCCACCATCGTATATCATCTCCTCCATGAATTTTAGTCGAAACCTCCATCAACAGAGCATTTTCTTCCATCGACTTATACAAATCACTAGGACTTGCTCTATAATTTTTTTATTAATCTGAGTTATGAACAAAACAATTGGCTGTATGTAGATTGACAGACATGAATGAGAAATGCAAAATGCTATAATTGTTATAATTGTAAGGTACTGCAACATGAAGTTGTGGAAGGAAGGAAAATAAATGAAGGTTATTGAAGCTCGACTTTGATGATAGACATCAATAAAGTATGCAGGTTGTAAAGAAATTAAATAAATTACAAATATGCACAGACATAAAATATTTAACTAAATATATATAGATCTGGTTAAAGTTATCATCAAAATGATCAAATAAATTTTTTTTAGTGTTGAATGTACAACCAATAGCATATAACCTGATTCAGTAGTACGATTAATGAATTTTGCAGTAACATGAGATGTGCTGATTAATTTTCATTTGTTGATAGCTTGGATAAGACATTTCAAAAAATCATCCTAATTGCTCAACATAATTTGTAAATTTTAAATAGAAACGAAGGGACTTGATAAATATATCATATGCTACAACTTAAGTTGCTGTCAAAACAACTTGATAGGTTATTGGGCTTATTGGAAAATGCTTCTCATACACAAGCAACATCCAGAAAACCATTATAGATAAAGTTTTGAAAAATGCTTCTCATTTTGGCTTGTTCAAAAAAAAAAGTTTTGAAAAATTCATTTGAATATCTGAAAATGCAAATCATTGTTCCCTTTAAAATATAACATAAAATAACACACAGCAGTACACTATGACATAGTTCACAATATAGTATATATTAAAAAGAATACTTCTATCCTGCAATTTGTGGTTAAATTCACAATTCTATTCCACTCAACAATTATACTTGAGCGATTAATTACTCATGAATCGAAAAATATACTTTTATCAACACAAATTCGCATATCAAAAGTTATGTTTTATAGTAATTTGTTACAAAAGCCACATCTCATGGTATATATACTCAATGAGGGGATTATTGCATATTTGTATTATTTGTATTTGTATGTACAAATGTTGTCTATTATACAATTCAATTTGAAACCAGTAACTCATGCACCTCCTTCAGTTCCAATTGAAGCCTAATATAATTAGAGGGAGGTAGTTGCGCTTGATGCTTCCGCAGTTAAGATTTCCATGCACGATGTTTTTCCACGAAGTCAATCATCTGAGTAATAGCTTCCTCAGTTCCCAGGCGGTCAGGTCCAGATAAAATCTATAAGAAAATATATATTACACATACAAGAAAATATATTGATTCAAATAAATCCATATTTCACAAAGTAAAGAAAATTGTTTCTACTTACTCCTTTTACAACGGAAATAATCCTGGGAAGATTCTTGTTATTGCTTCCAAAAAGGTATTCATCCGACCTGATCAATGCACACAGTTTACAACTTTTGCTTAGCCCCCAATACATGTACGGAAGTATAAATATGATACTAATTTGAAATTGGTCCAAAGGAGAATTAAGAACAGTTTATCACCTTTGTATCAATTTAACTAGCAGTCCATGTGCATATCTAGCTTCATTGAAATCATGCTTCAATGGTAAGAAGTTTAACCATTTTTCAACCATCTGCTTTAAAAACATTATGACATGAGGATAACAAAACAAAAAAGTGGCAATGAAAAACTAGCACTAGCAGACATAGTAAACATTGCAGATCAATAATTGCAGAAGTCTAATTTACTATCGTAACCCTCATGATCATTCTGTTCATGATAAATATTTTTTACATTGCATTCATAAAAGTTGGCATCAAAGTCGCCAGGACAAGGTGTAATGACTAGATATTGTAGATGCATTCATGAGTAATTTCTAACACCTGCACAGAAATTTTAATTTGTATATTATAATTTGAAGCAGAAGAGGAACTTACGGAACCAATGTCCTAGTCCTGTATTCCTGCTTCGAAAGCATGAAAGGAATCTAGCTAGTCCTCTCTTTTAACCATCTAGTATCATCTCTCATCTAAATATTCTTAATTAATCATTATCCTCTCTCTTAAATAAATAAATAAATAAACTAGTTATACCAAAGTTGCCAAATATTGAAGGTAGGGAATTAATCCATTTTGTATTGATATTTTGAAAGATTATTACCTCAGGGTCGCTGATACAATCACGATGAAATTCATAGATTTTTCCAAGAGATGCAACTGCCGTATCACATAATGTTGAACGCCCGTTACTCATGACATTATATAGTATTAAGATACTACCTGCACAAAACCTATTACTTGTCATATTCCAAAAAATTAAATTAAGTTTAAGAGGTTTTCAAAAAAAGTTACCTCTTGCAGAGGCTTTAAATTGATCTCCTCCAAACATAGCACAGATACCTATTGCCCGTGTAGCATGCTGGAATGATCATTAACCAAAAACTAATGTTCATTTTCATTATATATATATAAATACGTAAAAAAAACTGGGAAAAAAAGAAGTAAAGAAACAAAATTATTGACATTTGAAATTACCAGCCGGGCACAAGGATAATTTTTCCTCAAAGCAAGATAGGAGATTGAACCATATTTTCCATGATACCTGTTTGATCAATAGCACACAGGAGTAAGGTAATGTTATCGATAGAGACATTTACTAATGCTATAACTTCAGACAAAACTGATAAAGGAAACTAGATTTACTGTGGCAATTTGTCTGGGAATAGTGGGAAGATAACGTTAAAAATGGAAATTGCAAAAGCTATCTCTCTATCTGGTTTGTCATCGGCCTGCCAAAGATTATGCAGAAGCAATAAAAGTTTATGAGAAAGATTATGCAGGAGCACAATTTTTACTTAACACTATTTAACAATCTCGACCAATTTGAACAGGTGGTTGTGGATTGGATTGAATAGATTTTGCAGAAAAATGGCTTGGATTGGATTATCAATTTTCCAAAGAAAAAAAAGAAAACTAAATATGAAGATAAATTATTAAATATACAAATTAATCTATCATACCACACATCACATCTCAAATATAACTCCAAAGTTCAAACATAGATCAAATATAAATGGTAAGATGATAATAATCTTTTTTATTTTGACAAGAAGTTGAAAATAATCTTAAAATATATCCCAGCAGCCACTGCTAAATAAAAGCCGTCATACTTTGGCCCGGTGAGCAAATCTGTCCTAACAATCCAATCAAACGGTCTAACAGCTTCGGTCTGATCCGACATCGACCGCACTACTAATGTTCATGATCTGAGTATTTTCCGTGTTATTGTTTAGGACTCTCCACCACCACTACTACTAATGTTCATAATCCGATCCGACAACCCGTTATGATCCTAGCTATTTAGAGCCCGTTGATTTTTTTCCCACTGAATGCTAAAACTCACACACTGAATGATTTATAAGTAAATAATAGTTCTATTTTTAGCAACAATCTAACAATATTATGTAAATGATTTATAAGAAAAACATATATTAAGATAAATTATAATATTCATCCCTTGCATGATTTTTTATTAGACTCTCTTCCTGAATGAACTTTCTTCTAGAGTTTATTATTAGTTCATTTAATAATTTAATTTTTGTTTGCAGTTCGAGTCAATCAGTTCTGAATTTTTATCCTACATAGACCAGTTCCTAATTAAACTTGTAAATCATCCAAATTTATTATGTTTGAGATTAAAGATTTGGTCAAATCAAAATTTAGCTTCTCTTGTGATCTATACTAATCTTGTTTGATATATGCAGGTTTTCTAGCAAAGTGATTATAACAAGCAGGTTTTCTCTTGTGATCTATACTAATCTTGTTTGATATATGCAGGTTTAAAAAACATTTAGATGAGAAGAAATAACAAAGGAGAACATACCAAAAACACCACAACATTTGACATTAGGGTATCAACATGCAGCATGAATTGGTCTCCAAATGTGTCAATCGCTGTTGCTATTAATTGAACTGCTTCCTGTTATGAGTAAAAAAGTTGATTATCACTCCTACTCTATAGATCAATTAATTAATGTAAATGAAAATTTACGAGTAGAATGATTATAGATCGACTGTGTAATTATGTCCTACACATATATCCATGCATATTATGACGTGTATTCAATAGCAAGTGAATTTAAAGATATAACCTCAGTTGGTTCTTCCGGTGGCAAAGGTTCATCTAAATCTTCTGAAGTCCCCTCTTCTTGTGCTTTTTCTATTTCAAATTTAATAATCTTTTTTATTGTATCGTTTAACTCATCGGCAATATCCTTGATCAATTGATCAGTGAAAAATGAGCTAAAGGTCTGCATAATGAACATATGTTACTAATATGATCAATATATGATATAATATAAACAAATCATCGATATATATATTTGACACAATTGTATTGTACCTGAATGCATCTAGCAAGTAACCTCAATACTAGTGCAGACAAATCCCTATCAGTTTCCTGCATGTGCTTCAAAAATGTAACCAGAGCTTGCACAATGATCAAAGTCGTTTCTCTTTTAGTCTGATTACTTCTGTCACCTACTTTAAGTGAGAGTAATAGTTTTGAAAGACCTAAAACCAGAAAGTGAATTATTTTATAACAAAATGGTTTAAACCCAAATTTCAAGATTTTAAGTTGAACTCAAATAATTTAAATTTATATTCACCTAAAATAGAAGCCTTGCGGATTTTAAAACTAGAGCAACCAAGCAAACGTATAAACATTTGAGTGACCTAAAAATTTAAAGTTTAATCAGTCACATGTTTGTTTTTTTAGGTGAAGCCTCTACATAAATTACAAATATCAGATCTATCAAACCAACCTTGCCAATGTGGGGAGAAAAGTTTATAGATGACCGAACAGCACAATATGACAGTGTATTACAAGCCCGAACTCTCATAGTTTCAACCAATCTTTTTTCATCATCATCTAGGCTGCAAATGAGCACATCCATCACTTAATAACAAGGGAGTATTAGTTGAATGGTTTTATAATATTTTTATTTGAAATGTGATATTTGTCAGTTTCAACATTCTTTCATTCCTTTGCGTAAAAAAAATTGTTCATTTCATAAATGGGGGACATCCACAAACACATATCATTAATGTTCCTTCCTATCAAACTATGTGATTTATCTTTGTAGCGCTAAAATATAATGGCAAACCTATCCTCATATGGCTTATCATCCACAAGCAACATCGGCGTGATTTTATCGATAAATTTGTCAATGCTCACTCTTGGGCATTGACAGATTTGTTCCAGAGCCTGCAAAATGTTCATTCAGTTAGGAATGTAAACATTAAACTAGCATATAATGGTAAATGGCCTATCATGGATTTCAACTATACCTTTAAGACGATACATTTTATTAAGTATTGTGTTTTGCTCAATTTTCCATCAAGTGATATTAGAGATTCCACGACCTTCAAATGTTAGACAATAAATTAGGACAAAAAGGAAATGTGTCATAAGGTACATGAATCTATCACAAATTTAACATTTTGAATGATATATACCAGGATCATTTCATCATAAGGTACATCAAAACTATTCTTGAGCTTGTACGGCCTATAAAATTAAACCTTTTATATTCCCCTTTATATTTCGAGTTAATACTTATCTCACGTATTCGGTCTTAACTCGGGTCAGGTGTGTTTTAGCTTGTCCAGATACATGGCATACTTGGATCATGGAGTTGACTTAGAGATTTTACTTCATGTGCTAACTCGGAAAAAACCCTATGACGGTACACATTCTGTATAGTTTGAGTCAATTCAAAATAAAAATAGCCGAAATACTTGCCTGAACAGCTTCCTCTTCTATGAAATTATCTGGCCCAACTTTTCTAACAAGATATACCATGCATTCTAGACATTTGGCGCGGAGAAACAATTTGGGTAAACTATACTTATTGAACACAGTGACTTTCAATGCTTCCATTGTTGAATCGTAATGATTTTGGCGAAAAATTCCCTGCATGCAACAATGACACATTAGGATAATCAAAACCTACTTCTGTCCTAGAACTCAGATATTAATGCTTAGCCTTAAATACCGGCATTGAAACTGCAATGGATTTCAGGGCATCAATAGCATCTCCTTGTAACTTCATTTTTTCATGCTGAAAGCTCAAAAACAATTTAGATTATTGCAAGTACATAAAACATAAGAAACCATAGAAAAATATTGGTTCAGACTACACCAATACGATATGTAAATATGTATAAACAATAACATACAACATATAAAAGCACAATATGTACGTAGATGAGAAGTTGATAATGAAAATTGCAGACTATGTACCTTAAGAAGTATGAGTAATGATGCTATAATTGGTTCCCCAAAAGGGGATATTTTGTCTAAGCCACAAGTGATTACCAAGAGACGAATGGCAATAACAGCATATGACTGCAGAGAACAGTTATAAAAGAACTTAATAAGTAAAGCTCCAATATGATCATTGATTAAACTATGTTAAAAGAAGCAAAAAGATAAAGCATGTTAAAAGTAAGATAAGTTGGTCAAGATCACTCGTGAAGCCCTCAAGTATCAATCATTGTGCAAACTAGCTAATGTGTTTGTGTGATAATATGCAATATAAGAGACAATCAATTGTAACTTGTGAATTATAATAATCGTCAAACAGAGAAACATATATAAATATAAACTGAGAAAACAAGCAACTCTACATTAAACATACCTGTACACGGGCACAAGAGTTACATTTCGCGATGGGAACTAGTTTCTCCAAGAACTTCTTGTCATATTGAGTATGCATTAAGAGTTGCTTACATTCACTCAAATGCTTAATTGCATGCATAGTAGCCCAAAGTACTCGGTAATGCAGTTCATCCAGCGAATTGAGGACCAGCATTGCAACTTTCTCAAAGTGATGAATCATGCCCTGTGGTAGCAAAATGGAAGAGAGAATCATATGAGTGAAATTATTAGCATCATAAGTAATAATATAAATAAGCACAAAATCGGAAAAAATAATAATGAAAATCATTTTATGGCATTGTGTATACTCAGAAAGTTGTAGTTGCATAATGGTCAACTTTGCGCACAGCAATGTATGGTGCAAGCGTCAATTAATAAATAAAGTTCTAATGACACAATTTTATTGAAACATGGCACAAGGAATGCCAGTAGTACAAATCTTACGAGAAAGCCATCCTATGCAAAAGCCAACACAAAACAGATAAGAGCAACTACCAGAACTCCAAAACCCTTATAACAGGAAACCTGAAACAATTCTAATCCCCTTTCTGGTACAATTTTAATGACACTAACTAACCAAAATCTTCCTTCCTGATGCAGACACAAGGACAAAAATTAAATTAGCTGCAAGACAAATTGCAGATAAAACATTCAGACAAACTGACTTGGCCAATAAAAGACCACCAACAACACACAGCAGAATATCAAATAAATAGGACCACTAAATGAGATTTGGATATCTCGGGATCTCACTCCAGATTACTAGTAACTTACAGACACCAGCAGAAACTGCACCCTACATGGCAATTTCTACTAATCCGAGGCCTCACAAACAAGGATTTTGAGATGCTACCGAAATATCACGAACAAGGATTTTGAGATGCTACCGAAATATCACGAAATCAACAGATAGCTCCAAGTCTCGGCACTAAATATTTCTACAACAACTATCTTTTGATACCTGAAATGTCAGGTCTAAATTCAGTCTCCATCGACTAAAACTATTTAAACTCCGCGATGTCATTAAAATTTAGGCTTGTGTAAGAGAAACCAAAATGCAAATGCAAACCCTTCATCTGCATGAAGTTACACACAATCTCACATCATGACATATACATATATAAAAATCGTCTGCCATCAACTATAGTTTTGGCCCCGACGTAAATGTTTTCCTTATTCCTGTAGGCACATCACAACCTCAATTACAACAATTTTCTTAAGTCGCATTTAACTACAATTTTCTTAATGTCAAAGATTGCGACACAATGTGACCGAGGACCTGATTCAAATCCTTGATCAAAACACGGTATACTAAAGATCAGACATAAATCATGCAAAATTTGAAGCTTCCCATGAGAACCTTTTAAAGTATCAACTAAATTTTCATGACATTGCATGATGGCCCTAAATTTGAATATCATATAACATATTATATCATATCATTTTATATACATACCATCCCATTGAAGTTTTTCTCTGCAATTGAAGCAATGGCAAACATAGCTGCATGACGTAATCGCCAAAGCATATCAGATGCAAACTTCGTTCTTATAATGTCAATTGCCGTGGGAACAAAAACCCTATCAACCCCATCTAAACAGAGGCAATTCAACAAGTATTGCCCAAGGTTAAAATTCTCTGTGAACCCAGCACTTTTACAATCATCATTGTCAACATCAAACCAAAGAGGATCCTCAACAATGCACGCCATCATGTTGATAGCAACCTCAACTACCCTTCTCATATCCGCTAGAGAAAGATTCTTTATCACACCTTCCATCGCAGTCACATTCTCCTTATCAAGCTCTCTGATGATATTAACCGCTTCATATCTCAGTTCATCACTCGCATCTTCTATCTCCGCTACTTGAATCATGCACCAAAACACTTCACGGTGTTTTCCCCTCAAGATATTTCCATCGTCCAACGTAACTAAATCCACTAAACGCTTAAGCTTACTCACCAAACCCGCATCTTCTTCGTGCTGATCGATTATATTCAACAACATCGGCAAGAGAATTTCGGATACATTTGTTCTCTGAAGATCCTTTGACAATAACATCAAAGAAATCGCTGCATTGTATCCCAATGCCTTCGATTCATTATCATCCGAGTAAACTGATTCCAAAATTTTCGCACAGACAAGATCAAACCTCCCATCATTCAGCCAGAACTCTTTATTTTGAGCAACATCCACCGGAAATTCTGTTAACATTATAAACCCTTTCTTATTATTCAATTCCGATTCGCCAGAAAGACACGTGATAAAGTACTGAAGAAGCTCATCCCAACCGCCAAGAGAATATAGATACAACCTTTCCGCGACTTGACCGATCAATTCGCAAAGCCAAGGAAACATAATTTCTTCAGATTCCATCATGAGTGAATTAAGGAGAGGATTTTTGAGTTGTAATAGGATAGAAGAATTCATCGGCTTGTTTACCCCTTCGTGAAGAGTGATTAGGAGAAAAGTAACAACTTCGGTTCGAATTTGAAGCGAAGGTTGGAGTTGGAGGATTTTAGCGAGTTTGAATGAGAACGAATTAGGGTAAAGACGTGCGAAAGATTTGAAGATTGTTAGTAACCTTTGATTCTTGGTTTGAGCGTATTCATCGATTGCTTCTCGAAGAGGAACGAGACTGTTGCATTGGAGAATTCTTGCAGCGTGTTCTTCTTGAAGTGTGAAGCCATGGATGAGTGATTTGTCTTGCCTTTGTTCGATTTTTCTTCTCTTGTTGGCTATTTCTTCTATGTAGTTGCGCGGTGGCGACTGTATGTCCGGCTCGAACGGATTGCGTAGAGAAGATTGTGGTGGCGGCAGTGCTGGAGGAGGCGGTGGAGGAGGTGGCGGGGGCGACGGAGATCTCCTAGCTGCGGCGGAACTAGAGGTTGACGCCATTGATGAGGAATTAGCTGCGGCGGAACTAGAGGTTGACGCCATTGTTGAGGAAGGTTGAAATTCAATCGCTGATTTTGGAGGGAAAAGTAACCGCCAATTTCACGCAATCTGTGAATTTCTGTTGTGGCGGTTGTACACGTCAGCTTTTGTATTGATTTTCACAAGAATGACAGTGGCATTATCGTAATAATATGTGAGGAAGCGTATTTCTATTTCACACACTTTAGGCTCAATGTGATGGGCTGAAGCCCAAGCCCATCACTAGCTTTTATTGTCACCCGACCAACTTCTTGCTCGCACTTCTAGTTTTCTATTTTACCTTTTCACTACTTAAGTAGCAGATAATATGAAAATGAATTTGAGAAAAAAAAAACACCCCATTACATGAAAATATCAAGATTTTACATGTCTGCTACTTAAGTAGCGGACATGAGTATTTTTGTAATTTCGTAGGGTGAGCTAGAAAATGTAGGGTGCCGAAATAAATTTTGTATTTCTTAGTAAAATATTGCTTTTTTTGTTTTTTTTTTCATGGACAAACATCACATAACTCTCACACACAACTGTAAGAGAGCGGGTTTGAATCCGAATGATGTTTAATCTTATAATATCGACATTGTGAATTGAATTAGGCATTAAGAGCAACTATTTTACCTAATGGTATTTCAATTTTTTATTTGGAGATATGTTATTTCAAAATTTTATACCATCAAAAAGTACACTTTCAAACAAAACATGTCGTCCGGAAATAACATTTTTAGAGACATCTCTGAAGTTTTAAAAAATGCGGAGCGGGGAACTAAATGAGTTAATTAAATAGTTCATATGTACATATTTAGAAAAAGCTAAAATTTAGTGTCGTCTTAAAGTACACTTTTGAAAAAAAATGTTGTGTGAAAGTATATTTTTAAAAACATATGTACCTTTTAGAAATGTAGGGCGGATAAAGTTATTTTGCTTAACTAATTGGACTAGCTAAATAGTTAATATTTTAAAAAAGAGTGTTCCTAACAGTTCTCAAATTATAAATTTTCAAATTCGATCGGCTCCTCAATTTTTCTACACCTTTCATTCTTCTCTAATTCTCTTAATTTCACTCTCTCTCTTGATTTGTTTATTATTTTCCATTGATGAGAGATTGAAATTAAGAGAAAAATAGAGAGGACGGAAAGAGATGTAGAGAATTTGGAAAGGAGAATATCCAAGTCCTAAATTTGATGTCGAATGAAAGTACACTTCTGAAACATTCCTTAAAATATCTGTAGTTTTTTAGAAATGTGGAGTGGAAAAAGTTGCTTCATTTAACTAATTGGGCTTACTAAATAGTTCATTTGTCAATATAATCCAAAATATAAACAAAAAGATACAAATAAATTACACGGTGGAACCTGTGTAAAGTAATTACAGCAGACATACATAGATGCTCTAAATTTGTTTTCCCAAAGTTCTTATACAACAAGAAAAATAGAGTAAAATAACAAAGCTGGGATTTGTAAATAGCATTAACCCTTTCAAAGTTTCAAAGTTTCAATGTTAATTCGGGTGCTGAATTAAGATCTATATTATCAACCAATGGTTTCACATTCACCTCAGTAAAACACAGATTTGAACTCTGACGAGTATTACTTTCTCTGGGGTCAAAATCACTTGTGTGGTTGCTCAATGTCCGATGTGTTGATCCAACCCTTCCACCCTCGGTAACCTGATGGAAACTACCTTGCCAGAACAGTTCTGTCTCATCATCTTCCAATAATATCGGATGACCGATACATCCTTGTTTGAATCTCACATTACTTTTTATCTCTTGAACAGGCCTTATTGTTGGTGGCGAAAAACCATGGTGTAATGAAGAGTGTGTCTTTATACCTAATGACCTGAAAGAATTACCATTTAGAGGGAGAGATGCTAAACTTGTATATCTCTCGGCAAATAGTCCCATTCGCATAGCCCGTTTCGCTAATGTTCGTTCTCTCTTGTGTGCATTTTGGTGTCCACCGAGTGCCTGAGAGCTATAAAATTTGCGCCGACAGTAATTGCAAGAGAAAACTCTTGGGATGATAGGTTCATTGCTACCCTCACTGGTGCTTGAGATTGAGATTCCTGCTGAATCTCTAGCAACCAAGTCATTGTTGATGTTGAAATTAAGTGATAAGTCTAGTGAGATAGGATCTGAATGGGGATTAAGCTCTGTTGGATTTGTGAGAATGGAAGAGTTGGGAGAGGTATTGGAAGCAACATCAGATTCATATTCCTCTGTGGCCTCTACTTCAAGATCGAAAATCGGTCTCATGATAAAAGCTAATTCACTAAATATTTCCAGCAATATATACCATCAGAATATGATCTGTTTAAGAGCTTGCAGTGAAAGAGATGTTTGGTTCTGCAATGAAAATCCATCAGTTTATGTTAGTAAGCATCAAAACAATAGAACAGACTTAGATAATAAATGGAAAATATGCATGATTATAATTAAAATTTGATGATATTTTGATTTGTGAAAGAATGTTAATATTGAACCGGCACGGGGAAAAGAATAACCAACCTATGTTTTACGGGTCTATTTGGATTGAGTTATTTGAACTTATCTAATAGCATAAAAGATTTGTGAGACTGTTATCTAGAGCTTATAGAAACAGCTTATGACATGATCATAAAGGGATTTGGATTATGTGCAGTCACTGACTTCGTGAAGTCGTGCAGTCACGACTTTCTAACCGTGTGATCTTAATCGGACGGTCCATAATAAAGGGATGTTTTGATTTTATAAGATGTGAATTCGAAGTTTCAATCTTCAAATTTTAGACTGAATGATCGAGATCGAACGGTCAGAAAGCCGTGACCGCACAAAATCCAAATCCATTCATAAGTTTTAAGCTTATTTTCATAAGCTTTCTAGGATAGCATTATGAAAATAGCATATAGCTTATATCAAAACAATATAACTTTATTTTATCTTTTGTTATAAAAATAGTTTATACATATGCACACATAACACTAATTAAGTCATATTTTTTTTCTTTCTGGAAGCTAATTAGTCCTGGCAGGCAGGTACAGTTACAATTGTGAATTGTGATTCAAGGTCTTGATAATTGAACTTTCTGTTGCAAAAGCATTTGTACTAGTTAGGTTCTTGCTTTGCATGTTCTGCTATATGTTGGCATACCTAAATGGTAAAAATAGTAAGCACTAAATAGTTGAATTATTAGAAATTTGGATTATACAGCAAAAACTATAGGCACCTCACTTTGACCACAACCTTATAATGATACAGATTTATATAACATTTTTTCATGTAGTCTATCTTAAGTTTGTTTCCTAGTGTGGATGAAGTAGTAGTTATATTTAACACCTGATTTCACTTATGGTAGATCTAAAAGTGATACGGATTGAACCTAACTCCATCATCTGGTTCAAAGGGGAGGATTGTCTAATTTTATATAAACCCTCACACCGGGTTCATGACCTCTGATGTGGAACTCTAAGGTAGGTTCATGAAGTCCAACTTGCACATAGAAATCAGTAACAGAAAGTAAATGGCCAAATATTTTCTTTATTTTTCTTTTTCAAAATAAATAAAGCTCATTTATCCTTAGAATTTGACTTGGAGACTAGATATTAGTGGATGCTATAGAATTAATTACATTCTTGAATATTTGTAAGCAAAGTTTCAGATCTTTGTTTATGTTTTTTTTAAGAAGCCACAAACAGCCTCCCCAGCACAAGACGTGCAGAGGTAGACTACATAAGTTTACACAGAGTCAGAGAGATAAAATCATAATCAAATCATACAAGGCCCAAACAAAGCAATGGATTAGACCACTAGCTATGGTAGTTTGAAGCTAACGTAATATTCGTCGTCTTCAACCACCTAAATGAGAAAAGTTAAATCTTGTCCAATAAAAGAAGAGGTGTGCCTGGTAAACCTTTGAACAAAAGAAGATCTTTGTTTATGTTGTTATTATACATCTATCCTTACTCCTTAGTCTATTCTTCTTTTTTGACTTCTCTATAGAAAATAATCAATAAATCAAGAATCCAATATATGGACCACTAAACCACATAAATTTTAAATGTATGATTAAAACTCAAGGTTGAACTATATGGTGGGAATTTTTCTTGACTGAATCACCTATATTTAGGACCATTTTTAGTAAGAATAAGAAAAACTTGAATAAAGTGGCAAGAAACATGCCAATGATGCCATCATAAAAGTTGACCAATAATAGTAGAGTTTTCACATTTATCTTGGCCAAATATATTAATGATCCAAGAAACCAAATCCCAATTAGTGTAAGTAATAACTTACTTTTGATCTCAAATGAATCTACAATATATATGAATTATTTCTTCCTAAATTATGAGATTGAGGGTAGATAGAGTGAGTTAGCAAACAAACATGAAAGCACAAAATTAAAGACAAAGAAAAACATAAATATGGAGAAATAACAACATCTGCACAACCATCATTGGATTCCAAGTGATTAATGAGCAACGTTTGAATCGAATGGAAATTCGAGTTCGAACTTTGACTAAAACATTTATTGGTCAAGCTTAACTTACCTTCTGGGCGAAATCCAGATTCCCAGAGCTATTTTTCCCTAGGAATCGGAAGGTTAAGCCAAAAATATTATTGCATGCAAATACATAATTCATTGCAAATTCTAGGTGGAAAGGAATTCTTCCATGTGTTGGTTCAAAGATGAAAATATAGTTTAGTGGTGGTGCAAAACTAGAGCATGAATGAGATGATGAAAATCTAGTGATTTATAAGTCCTAACTTGTCTAGAAACCAAGAAAGAAGAAGAGTTTTACATACCCTCTCTCATGGTTCAAGTCTAACTGATGGTAGCCTGCTTTTGAGATCAAACTATAAACTGATTTGGAAATTGGAGACATGTATCTCCATTGTTGTTTCTCTTTGGAATGGTTGGTTATGAGAAGACAAAAGAAGCATGTGTGGTCTTATTATTTATGTTATGCTAAAGCACTAATAGAGGGTTAAATGAGAGCTAATAGTTCTTTATGTTCTAATTATTAAAAAACATTTAACTGAACAAGGTATAAAAATAAAGGAAGGGTAAATGGAGAAAAGGGAGAGGGAGAGACATGTTAGATGGTGGGCATTGATGTTTATTTATGGGAAAGCAAAGGTAAGATGATGTGAGTAAAGTGTTGGGGGACAAAGAAGTCAGGAAAAAAATAAAAAGAGGACGACGATGTTGTATACGATTGTACAATTTAGACAACTGCAAAACGTTTTAAAGAAAATGACATATTCTGCGACGCACTAATAAATTAAATTAAGAAAATAATAAGAGTAATAATAATCTTAGATTTGGGAGTTGAGTCTAACTCAACCCTTCAATCCTACAAAACTGGTTTATAAAGTGAGAATTACGTCTACTTATAAATGCATGTTCAAGTCATCTCACATCAGAGTATTATGTACGTAAGATGTTTATGTTCGATTTGATTTCTGCTACTAACATTTATCAGTCTCTTCAACATACTAATCACTGACATTTGACTAAGAAATAGTAAATAGTGAGAAGATATGATAAAATATGCTCTTCTTTTCAATGTCTGTGGCATTGTACCACCATTTTATTTTTAATATTTTTGGGTAGAATTTTGAGCTTTTTAATGAAAGAAAACATCTGTTTCTGTTACATGTACAAAAGGTTCAAATCATCAACTAGGTTAGGTTGATTGAACATAGTATGAGAAAAAAGCAAAAATAAGCTAACAGTTTTTCTTTAGTCATTATTCCCCACCTAAGATTCTCTCTACTCTCACTTTTTCTTTCTCACTCACTTCCCCACTTCAAAAGATAACTCCATAATGCATAATGCATTGAGTCAGCTTTTATTAGTTTCATACTTGGTTCCATACATCACTTCCAGCATATACTATATGCTATAACATCATTTTCTAATACATTCTTAACTTATACTTTCCTTAACTTTGCTAGGTGAGTTGAATGAGTTTTAAAGTAAGATTCAGAGGGTATTTTCTTTGGACGGAGTTTGATACTAAATTTGTTTGATATGCATCATAGAAAAGTAAAAGTCTTTGCTATAAATATCACATACAAAGTGTTCGAAGAAGAGGACGAGTTTTACTGGGTTTGATCAATATATGAGGCCAATAGTAACAGGTGAGTTTGGACACCACATTTTCACTCAAATCTTTAAGATATTGGAATTGCGGGGCATCTCACTTGTATATTTTTCAACTTCACCCAAAACCTTGATACCTTGAGTTTATGTGTCATATTCAAGGAAATGGATGTTGTTGAAAATTTGGTACAATCGGGCAGTTTAGAGTTTTTACTTTTTAGCTGTCCGATTAAGATCAGATGGTCTAAAAACAGAACATTTAAATTTTATTTAATTATTTAAAAAATACTTCCTTTAAAGTTGGACCGTTCAATCTTAATCAGACTGTCCTTAATGTATGACTGCACGTCATATTGACCGCATGCATCCAATTCAGGTTCCATATTCAACCTCAACTTTTTAATACAATATGAGACTCCACATCTGTGCTCCAACGCCATCATCAATCTCTCTCGCTCCCCCATTACGTTGAATTGAACTTTGATACCTTGGGTCATGAGGAGGAGTCTCATTGATTGGATCATCACATTAGATTATGAGCAATCATACAAATAAGTTTGACAACACATCGATCATTACCAAAAACGTTATATATTTAAGACATTGAATTTGTAAATCCACTCACTTGTATGTTATTCAACCTCAACTTTTACATTTGATATCATAATTTAATTTCTACATGACATAACACAACAAATATTTTGATCAATTCAATAATTGGTCTCATTTAAAAATATAGTGTTTGGTTGATGAATATGAAAACAATGTGATTAGTAATTTAGTGTCACAACAACAAATACAGTTGCCGGGTCTAATCTATTTCCTAGATTTTGATAACTCTCATTTCGAATAATTTTACATAGCAAAGCTCCATATTGACAAGATTTTAAACATGTGTCATTCTTTCTAGGAAAAGGACAATAATTTGAGACATCACATAGGATTAAGATTAGGAAGCTCCAAGTTACGTAAGGTAATTAACCCAAATGAAAAAGATTGGAGGGATGTATTGGCCCTCCTCAATCTCCGTCATTAAACATGACAGATTATGAATAGAGAATATAATGGTATGGTCCATTATTTCATGCACGGAATTATAAAATTATAATGAACATAGGTCCAATGTACTTGGTACTTTGTCAACTTGGGACTGCCACTTTTTCTTTCTTTGTTCTTTAAATTTAGCCACATATCCTATTCTTTGTATGGACTACTTTTCGGATTTGGATCGTCTGGAGTAATTAACAACATGTTCAGGTAGTTATGCGTTGTAGACTATCTCGATTGTTTATTTATGCAATCTTATATCATACCGTCAATAAATTAATTGTAAAATATTCCGACCATAGATTTAAAATTCGACGGCTAAGGTGTGTACTTTCAAGTAAAGTACATTTTTAATCGACACAAAATTGTCTTATTTCGGATTGGACCTATGGTAACAAGCCCACCACACTATCCCAACATTTCGATTGAGAACCTCATCTAGAACAAGAAGCACACTGATTACCATCACAATCGTATGTTAGGGGTGTCAATTAAGTTTGAATGTCTATTATAAAAAGAAAACTTATAAGATTTTTTTTTGTTGTGAGGAAGGGGGAGGGATACATAAATACATTACATGAACTGTATTTAGTGACATAATTATTCTTCACTTGTAATGTTTCAAGCTTCAACCATGCATTGGCCGAATAATAAATTGAAAATGAAACTCAGTGCATTACCATGTGAATATAAAAAGAAGGATTTTGTCAACGAGTGTTTTGAAACACTCTTTAAAAAATTTATTTAAAGAAATTATTTATTTAAAAAGTTAACTATATTAATTTCTTAAACATTACATTTCAATTTTTAATATATTAACTCCATATATTTTTATAAAAATTTATTATTTAAAATTTTTAAAAAATGTCTAAAAATATTCTATTGCATTTCTCTAAAAAGAATGAAAGGAAGAAAAAACTAGTATATATAAAGAACTAGATCTGTTATACAAAAAGTACTTTATAAAGATATAGTATACACACCATGCTTTTGGGTTGAAATGAAACAACCGAAGTTTAACAATATTTTAATGGTGCATTAGAGGCTTAAGCACATATTTAAAGGGGGTTAGTTTTTTTATATACATAAAAAGTACTAAGAGAGTATCAAAGTATATTTTCTATAGGTTTTGCACTTAAAAAAGTACTCATAGGCCGGGGATACCTACTAATTAGCTTATTAAGGTCTAAGCACATGATTTCACTAATAAAAAGATTATATAGTGATCAATAATTTAAATATTTTAAAAACCTGACAATGCATCCTCCACATATCATCTTATTCATTTGTATCTTTCTATCCTTAGTCCAATCAAACAATACAATACATAGTACCTTTTTTCTCTTAGGAATCTAAAGTACATATAATGTTATGAGCAACATAAGGAAAAGTTTTTGTCCTAAATAAAAAGAGAGAGGCTTATAAGTAGAGCTCTCAGAATGAGCTAGCCCGAATGAGGCGGTCCGCCAAGTTCGATTTTTTTCTGGGCTCGGACCTTGAAAATCCTAGCCCGAATTATTTCCGGGTTTTTTAGCCCGACCTGATAAAGCCCAATTAAAATATGGGCTAGCCCGAATGGGCCACGGGCGGCCCGCAAGCCCGAAAAATTAAAATAAAAAAATTAAAATTAAAAATAAATATAAATAATTTGTTTTGGTTGATTTGAACTTAGTTCGTAATATAAATTATAAAACACCGTCTGTTACTTAAGTAGCGGATGAGTAAAAATAAGGCACCCGAGAAACTCGTAGGTAGCGGATAAGTTAAAATAGGGAGCGCGAGAAACTCGTAAGTAGCGGATGACTAAATATAGGGCGCGCGAGAAAGTCGTAGGTAGCGGATGAGTAAAAATATGACGCACAAGAAACTCGTAAGTAGCGGATGAGTAAAAATTTATGGCGCGAGAAACTCATAGGTAGCGGATGAGTAAAAATAGGGCGAGCGAGAAACTCGTAGATAGAGGATGAGTAAAAATACGGCGCACGAGAATTATTATATATATATATATAATATAATATAAGTAGCAGATGATAAAAATAGGACGCGCGAAAATTATTGATCATATTTATAATGTTGAGTTTGAGCACTAAATGTAAAATAAAAAATAAAAAATAAATCGGGCGGCCCAATAGCCCGACAACCCGTACCGGACCGGGCTCGGACACTAATTTTGGTAGCCCGTTTTTTATCCGGACTTTTTAGCCCTGCCCGATAAAGCACGAAGCCTGACCGGGCCGGCCCAAATTTAGCCGGGCCACCCGTTTTGACAGCTCTACTTATAAGTCAATAGATTCTCCAACTTAATAGAGTAGTTTTAGATCCTATTTGAACAAACAATGTAGGGATATATACAGAACTTCAGTGCAAAAAAAAAAAAAAAACAAACAATTTAGGGCCAGTTTGTTTTGACATTTTTTAAAAATAATATTTATAGTGTATTTTATTTTTGCTAAAACAAAATTTAATAAAGATTTTTTTATAGAAGCTTCAAATGAAAAATCGGTTTAAATAGCTTCTTTTAAAATGTCGTTTTAAGTATTTTATCATTTTGTTACAAATTTATTTGGATCATAAAATTTCAAAAAAAAAATGCTATTTTAAATAGATTTTCATAAAAATCATTTTTGAGAGATACAATTTTTTTAAAATTGTGATTTTTGTTAAGTTAAAATATTTAACATGAATATTTAAGTTGTGGAATATCAAAATTACTCTTTTTATTCATAAAAGGATAAATTTGAAATAACTTTAACTAATTTTAATCAAAATATCATAAAAATCATTTTTGAAAATACAAAGAAAAAATCACTTTTTTTTAAAGTTAAAACAAACGTACCCTTAATCAAACCTTTATTATATATAAGTGTTTATAAGCTATTTTGATAACAAATGAAAAAATTATAATTTATTTTCATTGGACTGCCTTAAAGAGATTATGAAAATAAGTTGAAAACAACTTATGAACATATATGTTATAAATTATGTCTATAAACTCTTCAAAATAATTTTATAAGTATTATGTAAATGAAAAAATTCAAATAAATCTATCTAAATGGTTAGTTGGATTCTTCCTCTGAACTTATATGCTTCTAATATTTCTAAATTCACTAAGAGTTGAAATATCGATCGTTAGCGAAAATCGCCATAAACATCAACTCTAGTTCATGGTAAATTGTTATAGATTAATCTTTAAATTGCATATACAGGCGTGCAATCATGACAGATCTTATCGTTCGATTAAAATCGAACAATCAATCCAAATTTAAAATAATCATGCAGTCCAATAAATCTTCTTTTAATCTAAAAATGTCTGACTAGTGACTATGATTAAATAATTAGATCTATTGTGAATGCATGACTGCATATGCAACCATGTATCCTAATCTTTTTAGTTGAGCTATATATCTCATCTCATGTTATGTCCATCTTATTCTGTTTTCATTTACACAAGCATATAAATGGCACGTGTCAAAATGAAACTTCTCGTTTTTGGTCATGGCAGGAAGAGACAAGTCCATGTTTCCGCAGCTTAGTGCAGTTCCCATGACCCCGCTTACCTTAACCTCTCCGTGACTAGCAAATTGGTCCCCACTCCCCACCACAATTCCTGAAAATTTCTACGGTACATTAAAATAATTCGAATGTATTGGTACATTAAGTCGTTAAATTGATAAATTAACGATTATTTTTATTAATTGAGCCGATTATTGTATTTTAGAAATAATATGACAAGAAAAATCACAATTTCACTCATTATAAGCAATTCACTAATTTTTTTAAATTTTTCATTAAAAAAATTCAATTGACTATTATAAGGAATAAAAATTCAAAAAAATATCAAATTTTATATTTTTAACAATTTTGATAAATAATATTTGGTTATTATAATGTTCTAAATGATAGGAAAAAATATTTATATTAAAAATGATTCACTTACTTATCATTTTAATGACCTGATGTACCGGTACATTAGAAAGTATCTAATGTACCATAGAATTAACCTTCTGTTCCTACCTCTTACTATTACAATAAGGGTTTTTCTAACCTATAACATTGCACAAGATAAGAAGTCATTTAATGCACTACTTTATGGAATATTTTGTCCTTCTTCTCTCCTCTATTAACGACAAAACTGTAACATCAGTTTCTCTTTTTTCTCTCATTTGTTCTTCGTTCTCTCTCTCTCTCTCTTTCTCTCAATTCTCTAAACTGGCGATGGCTCCTCCGACGGTGGTGATGATTGTGAAACTTGGAGATAACGACGATTGTGAGGATGATGAGGTTGAGTAGAAGATAGAAGTAAGGTGGTGAAGCAAGAGATGATGAAATTCCAAACACAGTGAGTTTCATTTATTTGCTTTGGATTCAAACACAGTTGAGTAGAAGATAGAAGTGATACAAAATTCATATTCGCTTTTATTTATTAGCTTCTCTCTGTTTTGGAATTTCGGAATAATAATGAATGGAACTTACCTCCATAATTTTGTGGTGTGATATTGTTAGAAGGTCAACAAACAGATTGAATTTGTCGCTTGTTGTTAACTATATAGTCATCAAGATCTAATTTTAATCCCAAACACAGATCTTGGAGATAACGACGATTGTGAGGATGATGAGGTTGAGTAGAAGATAGAAGTAAGGTGGTGAAGCAAGAGATGATGAAATTCCAAACACAGTGAGTTTCATTTATTTGCTTTGGATTCAAACACAGTTGAGTAGAAGATAGAAGTGATACAAAATTCATATTCGCTTTTATTTATTAGCTTCTCTCTGTTTTGGAATTTCGGAATAATAATGAATGGAACTTACCTCCATAATTTTGTGGTGTGATATTGTTAGAAGGTCAACAAACAGATTGAATTTGTCGCTTGTTGTTAACTATATAGTCATCAAGATCTAATTTTAATCCCAAAACAACAATAATATCAGTGTCTCGCTATCTGATTTTGATTGAAGAGGAAGAACCAAAAGTTAGAGGTAGATTTTGTGTTGTCTTGGATGTTGAAGGAATTGCAGAAAATCAGATAAAGAAAGAAAGAGAACAGAGCGTGAGATGAGAGAGAGGGAGCGATTTAAGAGAGAAAAAAAAGAAAAAAAAATAGACATTAGTTGCTATGATATTGCATTAAATGACTTCTTATCCTGTGTAATGTTGCACATGTTAGAAAAATCCTTACAATAATAATTGCCTAAATGCTTAGTATAATCGGCACAAACATTATGCACTCCTATATGATATTATTGATTAAATTTAAATGCATTGCATATTTAATTTTAAAACCGTTTATGAGACTTAATAAAATTATAGTTTGAGAGTGAACAAAAATTGAAACTTTTATTTTTAGAAAATTATATTATACTAATTTTTTTGTTTTAAGTACAAGTTATCTATGTGTCAAAAAAAAGGTACAAATCATCTAAAATACTAAAATAATTTTTTATCTACTGCAAAACAAAATATATATTGTTCAATACCATAAAATTTTGTTATGTACTATATATATTTTGTCTGGTATTTAATGAAACTAACTATAAGACTTTCCCATGCTTCTTCACTTCACAATGATTTACAACACATGTGTAGTTGTAGTGCTGCTTATAGTAAGATAAGATCCCACCCACACTAGAGATCGACTAGGCTTAGTCATGACTCCCTCCCTCAAGATTTATAGTATGTTGAAGTTACATCTTTTTTTTTGGAGCCTGTAGTTGTTCTTTGGATGGTAAGAGTACCTCTTATATTTTTTCCATTGTAATTGGGGTTAGCAGTATTTCGTATTAAAAAAGAGCATCAATCAGATCAAATGGGGTAAGGATCGTCTCCCGTGGGTTTTTCCTCTAGTTAAATCTGGACCACTCTTTTGCTTTTTTTTCAGCAAGTCAGACTAATAATTTTTTTTTGAAGGGTGCAGATTTGCACTGGAATCCCTCCTGTGAGATTCTCACGAGAGAGGATCCATTCCCGATCAAATGATATGAAGATTCAATAGTAACATAAACTATACAATGCATATAGAATTTGTGTTGAGATTAGTGCAAAAATGAGAATATAATAAGACTATGTTTGGTAAGGCCAAATATTGTGCTTATAGCTTATAGTTTATAAGTTATAAGCTTTGTTTAGTAACAGTCTTAAAAAAAGAGCTTATAATTTATTTTTCAAACGCTATTTCAAGTAGCTTATGAGCTTATAGTTTATAATTTATCAATTTTTCTTCCAATTTTGCCCCTATCATCTTACTTGAAAAAAATTAAATATTAACTAAACATTTTTTTTATGTCATTTCATACTTATAAGTTAGTTCAACCGCTAATTTGATCAAACACTACAAATTCAACCAGTTAGTTTATGAGCTATCCGCTATAAGTTCATCCGCTATAAGCTAGTTTATCAGCTATTCGTTATTTTTTATCAAACAAAGCCTAAGTGACATGGACTCAGAAACATTTGTACTAAATGCATGTTATGGCGATTTTATAAATTAGGTGGAAAATTTTGTTTGGCCGTGTAGCCTTTCACACTAGTTATTTGAAAAACCGGTGTAAATAAATTTTGCTATTTAAGTAGCCGATGACAAAAAAAAACTAAGTTCAAATTCATTTTCACATGGTATCAAAATTTGGAAAATGGACGATTGAAAATAATTTATGAGGGGTTTTACCCTCATAAACTATTTTTGGTAGTCTCACTTGACAAAACAAAAACATAAATTTTTTGAGGAGTTAGCCCATAAAAATTTTAAATTTTAAAATAAAATTAATAATAAGTTTATAATTAATTTTTTATTTTGAAAATACTTCAATAAAATTTAACAATTTTTTATTAAAAATATACGAATAACATTAATTATTTTTTAACAAATAAATTAATCACATAAAAATTAAAAAACAAACAAATTAACAATAAACTTATAATAATATATACTAACACGTGTGTAAAAAATATATTAACATTACAGGAAATAAATAGAAGCATATATTCCTTTTTTAAACATTACGGATTATATTAATATATGTTAAATAAAAATATAAAGTTGAGATGGCCGAGTTGGTCTAAGGCGCCAGATTAAGGTTCTGGTCCGAAAGGGCGTGGGTTCAAATCCCACTCTCAACATATTTTTTTTTTAAATAAATTTGGAGAGAGAGATGAAATGAGATATTTTTATTGAAGCAAATGGTAAAAAAAATAATATATTCTTGTAGTATTGGGCCTAAAAAGAAATTGTATCAGTTGAGTCTTATTTGGGCTGCTTACTTTTAGCAGTTTCTAAACAATTGCAAGATGCATCCACCTCCCGTGAATCTTTTATACCCTCCAATATTTCAATTTTGCCCTTGTAAAAAGATTTGGTTCGCAGAAACCAAATTTTTACTAGTGCAAATTCAGAGTAAATTTCGGATTTTAGAAACCGAAATTTGTTTTCAAGGCAAAAAAAAACTTCGGTTTCTACGAACCGAAATTTTTTCAAGGGCAAAATTGGAAATTCAGGGGGATAAAAGATTCACGGGGGTGGGAAGAGAAAACATCTATTTTCTGTGAGTACTCTAAATTTGAGCCCAATTGTCATCTTTTACATCTAAGGTTGAAGCCTTCAAGGTTTGAAAATATGCATTGAATTTTGTATTTAATTAGTTTGAAACATTAAACTATAGTATGCCTCACATAGACTTTGTAAGAATGGGTTATGGGGTCAACAATCAAGAGTTGATTTTAGAAAAAAAAATAAATAAATTAAGAGTTGATAAATTAATGGATATGTTAGATGGTTTATACTTTACTATACTAGTTTGCTCACCCATACCCTACCTAATGTTGTCTCATAATGGTATGGTAATACCGTAGTACAATATTAAATGAGGTCAAAATTCAACATCTAGGTAGTGTGCCAGTAATAAGGACTAAGGAGCTAGACAGGACCATCTAAGCTGAGATTACATTGAATTAACAACCCCACATTCAACTAGATTTTTTAAGTTATAGGAAGAATTGATATGCTCTTGTGATGTTAGTATTTTTCTTCTTGTTTCTTTTAAATCTTCAATAATTCATTCATAATATCTTGTTCAATGTTCATAATTAATGTATGATTGTTCAAAAGATTTAAATGGGACAAAAAAAAAGATGGCTGATTACAACAACAAAAAAATAATTGATCTCCAGTGTAAGCAAATTTTATATAACCACTGGAATTTTAGAGTGATTTTTGCTAGGTGGTATGTATGCGTATGCGAATACGGTAGTTCATCACTTAATGAAAGCCTTATTTTTTATGCTAATTCAAATGTGAATTTTATCAAATATTATAATTTTTTCCGCTATAAACTAACTTATATATTATCCGCTAGCTATTGTTTGGTTATTTTTTAGTTAATCTTTTGTTCAAACTGATCAATAATATATCGCACAAACAAACACATGTTATATCTACAACTGTTTTAATGATGACAAATATTTGACATAGAACTTGTTTTTAGGTGAGTGTTACTCTTGACCACCTTCATAAGTGGCTAATTGTGAATAATGTGGTATGAGATTTTCAAGTGGTCAGGGTTGGTGATCGTGATGCCGTCAAATTTATTTTATCTTTATGATTATATGAGTGAGGCGACTTTATCTAAGAAGTCAAAAAATGACTTTAGGTTGGCGTGGCATTTGGTGTTATGGTCGATGTGGAAAGCACGCAATAATAAGGTTTTCAATAATATTGTGTTGGAACCTTTGGAAATTGTCAAGGATGTTAAAATAATGTCATGGAAATGGAGTGTGTTTCAACGATCGACAATATCCCCGTGCCTATATTATGAATGATCTTTGGAGCCCGGAATTTGTTTTAATAGTTGATGGATCTTTAGTTTTGGGAGAGTGGAGCTGCTGTGTTGTTTGGTATTTTAGCGTGGTTATGTGGGCTTTGGTTGAGTGCAAGCTCACACTTCCTGTTTGTATCTTTTTTGTTGCTTTCCTTTCTTGGCTCTACTTGTTCCTTGATAGTGGGTTAATAACTATTCAAAAAAAATTTAAAGAGTTGGAGGTCCAATATTTAAGTTCTTAACAAAAAAAACTAACATAAAAATTTGCCATTAAAATAAATTGTGAACCAATATAATGTTTAAAATTATCAGAAACTCTATTAACGATCGACAATACTCTTTAGAAGTAAAAATTCATGACTCTCAGCTTAAACTCTATGAAGTACATATTTATTTTTGGTTATTTTATTCAACTAGTAGTAATTAAGTTATTATCTCAATTATGTTAAATAGTGCACCCGGTGCACTAGTTAAACACATAAATTTTGTCTTGAAATCCGTACATTCAATGTATTGAAAGTGTAAAAAGTTATTTTAATCAACATTAACTTTATGTTTTATTTCTATTTTTGGTATACTTTTGTTTAACGTGATCTTATGAAAATAGAAAATAATTATTAACTCCTTCAAAAAAAATAATAATTATTATTATTAACTTATACGTTCAAGCATGTCGTCAATAAAATTTAAATATTTTTCAAATAATGGTCCACAATAAATCTCTTAAAAAGTTGGTCCGAATTTGTTTCTATTTCTAAGCAGCATCAATATGGTTGAATGTTTGAGTCAAAATTCGTCTTGATTTTAGTACTTTGACAAAATCAAACTATGGAGTAGTAATTAAATGAAGTTTTAGTAGTATTTCATTATTAAACTTAGTTATACTATGATGTAAGCAAGTTTACGCGCCACACAAAGAAGAAAGAAAGAAAGTATGACCTGCATGGTGAAAACAAAGAAAAGAGGCGTGTGTGCATCACAAGGACACGCCACACGGATATACCATGTTGGTGTTGGCCCCACACGCGCAAAAGTTACAAAGACTACAACTCACAACTCAACAGTGAAAGTTGATACCAGCAGGCACTAGAGGCTAGAATAAGTTACGTCGAGCTAAGTTTTGTCAAGCTTGAATCTGGCTTATGACTTATCACTGACTTAATTTTTAGGCTTGTATCTGGCCTTTTGAAAGATTAACGTGGACGGTTAGTCTGTTTAAAAGTTCATTTCATATGTATATTTTTAAATAAATAATTATATTTATTTAAAAAATTATTATATTTTAGAGAATTTGACTATATTTCAATTCTCGTTTATAATAATACATTTATATATGTTAAAAACTAATGTAGATTAATAAATTTAAATTGCTTAAAAAGTTAATAGATTTATAATTTAATTAAAGTACAAATTTTAATATATAAATTATAGGTTTAATTAATAAAATAGTCCCTTAAAGACATTTTTGGTTTCACATAGGTTCCTTAAAGAAAAAAAGTCCAAATAGGTCCCTTAAAGAAAACAAAGTCCGAATAGGTCCCTTAAAGATATCTCCGTTAATCAGTTTGGTCCTTTCCGTCCATTTTTTCGAGGACCAAACTGATTAACGGAGATGTCTTTAAGGGACCAAACTGATTAACAGAGATATCTTTAAGGGACCTATTCGAACCTTTTTTTCTTTAAGGGACCTATTTGGTCTTTTTTTCTTTAAGGGACCAATGTGAAACCAAAAATGTCTTTAAGGGACCATTTTACTAATTAAGCCTAAATTATAATTGTAGTAAAAATATTATTCATACTAACTTACATAGGCCGGCCTAGTAGACCTCAAAGACTAATTGTGTGACTACATTTATTCAAAATCGGACGGACACAAGTGAATTCAATTTCTTCTCCTTTAATAACTAATGTATCTAATTCGATAGTGTTCTGAACTAGGCCTAGACCCAATAGCTGAGCAAGCCCTTCTCCTCAACAGTCGAGCATGGCCCAACTGCGGAGTAGCCCAAGATTGTACGACTCAGGTCGATGGACACAATATCTCGCCATATTGTAACATCCGACATCAGAATGATGGACATTTATTGTACATTAAGGCTTCCAATCGTTTTTCGACAACCATTGATGACAATAATATGCCCATCAATGGTCTTGATCCAGCGTCGGGGGATATATATGCTCCTCATAGAGAGAAGTCGGGTACATTTTCTTACATTCTTAAAACTTTACTCCATTCAACGAAACATAAGAGGAGAACTACCGGACAAGGTCGATTCTAATCGTGATAAGATCAATTAGTATCATCTAAATAAATCATTTACCTCGTATTTAATAAAAAAATATATTCCCACCGTCCCCAAATATAAGCAAAAATGAATCAAAAAAATTTGATGCATTTAATTAAAAATTTGGACTAAATAAACTTACTTTTACCAACTAAGTTTTGCTTATATTTTAGGAAGAGTACGAGAATAATTAGCTTTAAATGTGAGAGTTGAGACCATAGGAAAGTACATCAATAACTTCAATTTCTCAGTCATACTCATACCCACGGACCACAAGAGAATCATTAATTATACTAAATCCAATAATAAAATCATTCACAACTCATATAGTTCTCCTCCAAATATTGAAACTTTCAACGGTCAACATTCAAATAGTAACCCCTAATCCCCAATATTCAGTCACCTAAACTACAATACAAACAACCCCAAAAAACTTAGTCCTTATTTGATTCCAATATTTAATTTTTTACTTATTCAACCACTCATGTTACCTAGCTTTGACCCACGTACCACACACCCTTCCCCTCCACATATATAACCAACCAACTCAACCTTCTCTTCATAAATCATTCACAACACAATCCTTCATTCAAACTTCAAACAAACAAAAACAAAAACACAAATTTCATTAAAACAAACAAAAAAAAAAAAAACATTTACATAAGAAAACATGGTATTGTCATGGACAAGAAGAAACATGTTCCGTCGTACCCACAAGGCAAAAGAGCAACTTTCCGGCGGCGATTTAACGGTGGAGGAGATAACAATCCCAACCCATTTCCGGTGTCCGGTGAGTCTAGATTTGATGAAAGATCCAGTAACTTTATCAACAGGAATCACCTATGACAGAGTAAGTATCGAAAAATGGATTGAATCTGGAAACAAAACATGCCCAGTTACAAATCAGAAACTTTCATCTTTCGAAATCACACCAAATCATACAATAAGAAAAATGATTCAGAGTTGGTGTGTTGAAAATATTTCTTATGGAATTGAAAGAATTCCAACTCCTCGTATACCTGTTTCTAGCTACGAGGTTTCTGATGTTTGTACTAGGTTGTTGTCGGGTTGTAGAAGTTTGGATGAGAAAAAGTGTGTTGAGTTTGTTGGAAAGATTAAGGTTTGGTGGAGAGAGAGTGAAAGGAATAAAAGGGTTATTGTTGGAAATGGTGTTTGTTCTGTTTTAGCAACGGTTTTTGATTCTTTTTCATGTGTTTCATTTGAGAAACATGTTGTTATTTTGGAGGAGATTTTGGAGATTTTAACATGGATGGTTATGACTCCTTTGGGCGAATCAAAATCAAGATTGTTTTCGTCGTCGAATTCTTTAAGTTGTTTGGTGTGGTTTCTTGATGGTAAAGATTTAGGAGCAAGACAAAATGCTGTTTTGTTACTTAAGGAAGTTACAAATGTTGAGGAATTATCAAAAGTTGAAAGTGTTGTTGAAGGTTTAATCAAGATTATTAAGGAACCAATTGGGTCAAGTGCTACAAAAGCATGTTTGACAACAATTTTCAAGTTGGTTTCATCAACTAAAAATAGAGTTGAAATTGGTGAAAGATTTGTTGAATTGGGTTTAGTTTCATTTTTACTTGAAACAATTGTTGATGGAGAAAAAGGGATAATTGAGAAAGCACTTGGTGTTTTAGATTGTTTATGTGACTTCAAGAAAGGTATTGAGGTTGTGAAAATTAATGCTTTAACTTTACCTCTTGTGATTAAGAAACTTTTGAGGGTTTCTCCATTAGCTTCTAGTTTTGGTGTTAGTATTGTTAGGAAGATATTATGTGAGAAAAAGGAAGAAAGTGTTTTGATTGAAGCAATTCAACTTGGTGCTTTTCAGAAATTGTTGGTTATGTTGCAAGTTGGGTGTGAGGAGAAAACAAAGGAGAATACTACTGAGTTGTTGAAATTGTTGAATGGTTATAGAAGCAAAGCAGAATGTGTTGATTCTTCATTAGATTTTAAGTATCTTAAGAACTAAGAAAATGTTCTAAATACTGATTCATGAGAATTTTTTTGATGAATACTATTCATGAGAATGAGATTCATTCTTTTTTTTTTGGTTTTTGTATAGGGTATATTCATTCATTTATAGAGACTAAATTCTTTGATGTATAAAGATACACACACATTAATAAAGTTCATAGAAATTGTATGCTCAAAAATTTATTTATTTATTTATTACTTTCATGGTCAATTTAATCTGGTTCGGATGTCAGTTCTGCCATCAAGTAGTTTCAGCCCTCTTCTGATCGTAGTTGCGGGGATCGAACCGTAATCCTCCCTATCAAGTTCAGCATCAATCACTATTGAACCAACTAACGATTGGTTGCTCAAAAATTTATTTTGATTCTTGGAAATTAGTTCTTTGGAAAATTGATATTAATTACTCCCTCCGGTCCTTATTATAAGGAACACTTTAAAAAAATCACACAGACCAATGAAGCACATTTAACATAGTTATTTTCATTTAATACTCTTATAAATTTTAATTTATTCCATGTATACCCTTATTTAATTACTCTTTATTCAACTAACTTACTTATTTTTAAATTATCTCTCATAATAAATAAGGGCATAAGTGAAATTGAACATTTAAAACATTTGAAAATTGGTCAAAGTTTCTTATAAAAAGGACCAAATTTTTTGCCCTAAGTGTTTCTTATAAAAAGGACCGGAGGGAGTATTTGCAAGGATACTGCAGTTCTCTTTGTAAAAAGCTTTTGAACCCATAAATAGAGTTTTTTTTTTTTTTGTGTACATATAAAGAAATCTATCTCTAACAAATTAATACTTTTTCTAACTAAATCTATAAATAGAGAAATATATATTTCATATCTTCATAAGTCTCTGTGAATCGATACTTTAATTAGGACGATACAACCACTCTCTTGTGTCGGCATATTATTATATCTATAACTATAACAAAATAATAATACTTTAAATTTGGATCCCTTATTTTACATTTATTATCATTTCATATATGCTTTGGCACAAATCTTTTACTAGTAAAAAGAAGGTTGAGTTGCTCATAGGCAAGCATTTTGATGATGTGTCATTCTAAGAAAATGTTTCTAATCTCTATTAAAATCTTTTACTTATTTCTTTTAACTTATTAAATTAATTATCTAAAAAAAACTAAATTAGCATCATCATAATTGTATGCATCCTTTTACATTCCTCCAAATATAACTTATGAAATGAGAAAGTTTAGTGACTAATAGGTTCACTCTCACTCTTTATAACCACCACCCCACATTCTTTTTCTACTCATTTCTAAATCTTAATATTTGACATTTTCACTCAATCTTTGAGTGTATTTCTACCATGGTGCTATGTATTGATATCCAACAATATTCATTTGTACTAATGTTTAGTTTTTGTTCTTCATTTGTAGGTTGAAAGAAATAATTTTTCACTACAAATAGAATGTTAATGGATGAAAATGTCGATATTCTCAATTACTCTTATTAAATTATATTGTTCATTCAAAAGTTATCTTTAAAATATTTTTTTTAGCATAACAATGATTGTAAGTAAACAATCTTATTTTTCTCATTTATTTATTGATATTGGTTGTTCATTTGTTATCGAGAACATAGAACGATTATATTATTTTAGTCTACTTACTCCAGATCCATGTGATAGAACCAGAGGAAGAAAAATGTATTTACTAATTTATAGATTTTTTGTTTGAGTCATCATTTACTTTCTCCAAAATAACTCTTGGGTACGTATTCTTCAACTTTTAATAATGTCTTATGTTCTTTTCTTACTTTTCATGTATACCTTCACTAATTTATTGATTTCTATGGCAGAATATTGACCAAAGTATCTATTGAGAAATTTGTAAAACAAATGGTCACTCATATAAGAATATCTTATCATCTATTGTATATTCAGTTTCACCCTTTTATTATTTATCCATTTTGTATTTCATATTCTTCATATATGTTAATCCATAATTTTTATGGTTGGATATCTATTATATTGATCGGCCAAATTATCTCTTGAAAATTGATATAACATCTTCTTTTACTATTAAAAGGAAGCTTGAATTGCTCTTAAGCCTTCTTTGTGATGATGTAGCACCTCTAAGAGAATTTCTTACAAAAGAATATATCAATAATGAAAAATGAAAAATTTAATTAAAAGTGACCAACTAATATTATAAGACCTACAAATTTATATCTCGGTTATGGTTTAGAGAGAGACATAAATGATACTATGACCATCAAATTCTCATGATTGTTGGAATTCTAAAATGAAATTATCACAAGAAGATATATCAACAAACAATTATGTATTCTTATATAATGTAATTGAGAAAAAACTGAATTGCGCCATATTGACATTTTTGCGTCCAACTTTACTAAAAACTTCTCTGATAAACAAAAAAAAAAATCTTCCTTAGGAAAAAAAATTAATAATATGTAATTTTACTAAAGTTATTGTATAACTATGAATATAATTTTATATTTGATACCAGACTTTTTACAAAAGATAATTGATAAATACGAGAACAATATGTCTATTATTAGTCCATAGAAGAAAAAATAATTGAAATCGGTTATGAGATTTATTTTATGCTTAATTGCAAATAATTGGAAACACCAATTAATAGTGTGACTTTTGATTATCTGCAAAAGAAACGACACACTAAAATGAAAAGAATAAAACTCCATGTTTTATTGTGGTTTTTGCATAAAAAGTTCTAATTTCTTATGTTATAAATTAACCTTTGCATAGTTAATTTGTAAAAATATAATGCAATGATAATTAAACATTCATTACAATTAAATCTTATGACCGTTGGAATGCTTCTCAATGTAACCATGGACCTTATATAACTAATATCTATTCACCTGTATCACATACTTTTTGTTTAGTCATGCTCTCTCATTTTTTGTATTTAAATTATTTTGTATGTGTATAGACATTTTAGCAAATTATGTCTATATATATTTTCAACAAATAAGTCAGCCACTATATATCTTTATCTTTTTAAGTATATATATATGAATGTTATTCTATTTTCAATATTCATTTTTCACCTTTTTAAGTACTGAAGTTTAAAGATTGTTTTATGGAATAAATGTGGTCATTGCAGTGTGATGATTGTGGAGCACGTCAATTTGATCGGAAGTTTTCCTTCTATTTAAACCATGGATTTGGTATGTTTTGTAAAAAAAAAAAAATATGTATGTCTCAACTACATTAGAAATAATTTGAATGTATATGACCTATGCAAAAGTTTAGAAGTTAAAGGTTATAATTTATTTTACGACATCTCTATGAGCGAACTTTAAATTGCTCTTATATCTCATATTTTCTTTTTTTTTTTTACCAATAATACAATGAAGAGGAGTTAAATAAGCTATTTTAATATCTATCATTTAACTATATGATATTATTATATTTATAATAATTATTATTTTTCATTTATAAAAATATTTTAATTATATATTTAATCGAACCCGTGCAACGCACGGGTTTACCCCTAGTACATCATAACAGTAAAAGCGTTTAGTTTTTTGTGGAGTCTTTCACCATGCTTGACAGCGCCCCTCTAATCTTTTCACTACTGTCCGCTTTTCCACCATATGTCATGTTTTCATCATCAAGAAGTTCTATGAAGTTTCCACCGCCGTCCCCTTTTCCGCTACCACCCTTATTTACACCACCGATAATTTTCTTAACATTTCCACCACCGGCGCCATTTCCCCCACCAGGAATGGGTTGGACTAACCTCCCTTTTCCCGCATTTTGACCGGCAATACTTTTTCCACCTTCCCACCATTCCGTGCCACGAGGCCTAACTTTTCCCCACGCACCGTCAGCATACCCCTTTCCACCGCCCCACCATCCAGTTTTTCCACCTTCGTTGCCTTTCCAAATTGCACCTCTACCCGGCCAATATGCATAGCTATCTACCCTAATACTTGCCTTTGATTCTTCTGTCTCCCCAACTGTAAATAAATGAAAAAACTTATTAGATATAAATTAAAGAAAAATAATTGTGCATAAATATCAACTATTAAAATTTGTATACTTTGTTTCACATCCTGAGAAGGCTCAATTGGCACAACAAAGTTAAGTAGTGCAAAAAAGATAAAATGTATCGTTTTCATCCTTCCTACAATTAAGTTTCTTTTGAAATATGAATACAATTAGCCACTATTTATAAATAGCTTTAAAGATAAAATATATTGTACACTAATTTTTGTTTTGTATATTGTACAATAAAATATATAAAATATAATTTTTGGCTAGTTGATTGCGAGAATAATTAGTCATAAACACCTATTGAGACATTTTAAAGGTTTACATTTGGATATATTACGCAACTGAGGCAAGAAACTTTCGAACTATGACATTTGACAACGAGAAAATTATTAAGATCTTTGTTAATTTATTTAATTAAAATCACATTCTCAATTTATTATACTATAAATATAATGTTTGGCTGGCTGATTGCAAGGATAAATGGATAATGGATCATCATCACCTATTGAGCCATTCAAAAGTTACATATGTTTGATAATTTGATAAATAAAAATGACAACTTTTATAAAAAAAAATTGTAGAAAAATGATAATCATAGTGAAGAACAATTTGTTCATTATTCCATATATATGATCTATAACAAGCCATATATATATTAATTTATATTCACTTAAACATATGAAGGTATAATCCCCATGAGTCTAGTTCAATTGGTAGAGATATCACACTATATGTGTAGGACCGGGGTTCGAACCTCGGACACTCTATTTATTCACCTTTAAGATAGAATTTCTAAAAGAAAAAAAAAGTAAAAAATGAAAGTGTAATTAGCAATAGGCACCATATTTTAAATTGGACATAAAAAATGCTTATAAAAAAAAAATTGGATAAAAAAATCATTGATAATATATTGAGGGTTAGTTGGGTAAATTTCATTAAATTATTGGCAGCTACTTTTTTTTTGTTGTCATTATTGGAAGCGGAAGATAATGATTGTCGGTGTAGACAAAGATTGAAAACCATTACAATCAAGATGGAGATTATTAGGGTTGATTGCAATGTAAGTCTCACATTGCTAATGAAGGAAAAAAAGGTCAACGAAATTATATTGGAGAAGTCCCACATTACTTAGAAAAAAGTGAAGTAAGGGAGCTCAAGGCTATATATAGAGACCTCAAGTTCCTTGTTTTAATAATGCATCAGTCTAGTACTGGCGGCCGAAGGAAGGTTGAGGATAGTCTATGTGTTGTAACAACTTTCAGATAGTGATATTTTTTGGTTGTCGGTTGAGACAACAGCCGTGGGTTTTTCTCTGGTTTTGGAGTTTCCATGTTATATTCATATGTTGTCATTGTGTTCTTTCATTTTCTCTATGTCTGTTATTTCCCAACAACTGGTATTAGAGTTTTTGGTTTGATTCAGAGTGGAGGGAGTTCCGCGTTAAGGTTAGATAAAATTGATGTTTGGCTTGTGGAAAATCAAGTCAAGGATGTGTTAATGCAATCAGGGTTACACAAGGTGTTTTGGGCATGAAGTTGTCCAGGTGGAGCAGTATGTGTCCTTATGGTATTTCCGCTATACCCTGTAAAAGGACAAGTTATTGCTAAGGACTCAGAACAACACACGGGCATTGGTTGACATTGATGCAAGGTGTGTGGTGAGTTATCTCGATGGCCAATGAACTTCCGAGAAAGCCAACATGAAAGTTGCACCATAAATTTTCAGCAAGGTTTCGGGATATTGAAATCTTGGGATGTTTGAGTTCCAAGTGACGCAAATTCTTGGGATGGTTTAGTTACAAGTGAAGAAAATTTTTAGGATGATTTAGTTCCAAGTGCAGTGTACTTTTTATGGTGAAGAATGATAATTTGATTTTTCGGTATAAACAATGAGAATTATGATTGTCGGTGAAGACAATGATTGTCGGTATAGACAATGGAAGCGGAAGATAATAATTGTCGGTGTAGACAATGAAGATTGAAGTCCATTACAATCAAGGTGAAGATTGTTGAGGTTGATTGCAATGTAAGTCCCACATTGTTAATGAAGGAAAAAAGGTAAATGAAATTATATTGGAGAAGTCTCACCACAATGCTTAGAAAAGTGAAACAAGGGGGAGCTCAAGGTTATATAGAAACCTCAAGTTCCTTGTTTTAATGCACTTGTTAGTAGCACTTTAAGCTTATATTCGACTTTTTTTTGTTTTTCTCTATTACTTTTTTGTTAGAGTGTTGTGAGATGTAGTTAGGTATTTGCTTTGGAGAGTGCGGGTGTACTGGGAGCCGAGGGAAGGTTGATGGTAGTCTATGTGTTGTAACAATTTTCACATAGTGATATTCTCTGGTTGTCGGTTGAGACAACAACCATGGTTTTTTCTCTGGTTTTGGAGTTTCGAGGTTATATTCTTGTGTTGTCATTGTGTTCTTTCATTTTCTCTATGCTTGTTATTTCCCAACAGTAAGAACCATAAAAAACATGAGATTGGAGGAAATCGAAACATAAGAAAGACATGTTTTCATCAAAATATGGTTTGAAGAAATAAATAATGGTTTGAGTAGTGACAATGTTTTCATCAAAAGATTGCCATCCGTGGTAGCATGAATGAATGGAACTCTAGGTTACGTGATTCGATTTTCACGGAAGGCAAAAACTCTACTGAGAGAAGAGTAGAGAAGATCGTGAGTCGCAGTGCTGGGCCGCCTACTATATAAGAGTAGGGGCCTGAGCTGTTACAGTAAACAACAGAAATGAGAAGCCACAAACGATGCAGAGAGGAGAGGGGAATGAGTCGTTTGCAGTCGTATAGTAGAAAAAAATGAGGATTTAGCGGGGGTTTTTGCATTGAAATTCCCAAATAAACCCGGCACGGGTCTAAAATTAAGGGCACAGGTCTTCTTTTGGCCAACCATGGATGTATGGCCGCTCTAACAACAAAATGCAGCACTTTTGGTACCGCGATGCTGGCTGCTATGACCACTACGCTCATCTGGGACGCACCAAAGCGTGCAGGGCAGAAGACATAGCTAGCAAAGCCTTTGACTGCAGTAAACAAGACTGAAACAATTCAAAAAATTTGAGCATAAAATAATACTACACATTCATCAAGATCAAAATGTTAGGAATTGCACCAGTATCATTATCCAAGAAAACGAGAAACTATATAAAAGTCTCACACAAGACACTGCACAACATATAAATTAGCACACATCCAATTTTCTTGGCTTGTCTGACTATTATTGAAGGTTTAGAAAATCTTAAGCTATTTTAGCCTTAAGACTCCATGAACTGAACTAAAGACAACATGCCAATGCTGATAAACTAAACCAAAGGAATGAAGATATGAGTGAAGTATCAATTCTCACTTCATTGAATTAGAAAGCAATACATCATTATTTATTATATTGATCACTTTCACACATAAATTAAATATTGGTAACCAAATTCAATGAATAACAATAGTAAACTAAGCATTGCCACACATGCCCATTCAGTTTCTTAACAACAGTGCATCTTAGAAATGTTGCAAATTTGCATTATGGTGAATACACTTCTCTTTCCACAAATGACCTTATTTTTAAGGATAAATCAAGCACACACTTACTTAGTAACAGTATTCAGTTTCAATTTAGAATGAGACATACCATCATAGGTGATGATGCGAGGCTTATATAGTCGAGAAGGAGGTGATATTGGGCTTGGAACAGCCCAACAGTCCACTCTAGAACACACAATATTTGAATTCATATCCTACAACCATAACTCTTGAGTTTTTTCTTCTTGGCACACATCAAAAAAAATATCCTACAACCATAAAATCAACATTCCAGTAATGAATCTAAAAGGATGCCAAATTAATCAACTTCAGTTTGTTTAAACTCTAACCAAATTAGAAAACATAAATAATGAGAATACCTCCAAAATCCAAATTACAAGAATTTTAAATTGTTGGAGCTTATAACTATATGGCGTTTTGGCTATTATCTCTTCCTTCTTTTGAAGAACTCCATCAACTACTTTGATGGCATAGTCACTAATTATTAAGTATATAGCCCCTCAATGTTGGCTGCTATTAATGTCAATCCTATCCGGTCTTACCACTTGAAGGCTCAAAACAAGAATAATAATTTCAACCAGAGACTCGCATTGAACACCGAGACTCGGTTTTATAATTGTTGAGGTGAGATCATACTACCATTTACATTATTAGATAATCAAGCAATAATAAGGACTGATAATCAAAGGGATATCTTTTTGCCATTTCACCATAGGATTTCTATACAACTTTTGGTCAGTATTTAAACAATGTTATAACTACACACTAACTTAATCTCAATCAGATTTGAGATTGATATTCAATAGCTCTTGGTTCCAACGCAACTAATTATCCATATACTTACATGATGACATAAACATTGTCATTTTTTAAATGAGACTTATGAGAGCATAAACCTATTAAAGTCCCGAGTCGCTCATCCTTGTAAGCCCCCCTCTTCAAAAATCCGAAATCAACCATACATGCCATAAAGTACCACTTTCTCTACTACTTATTTTCATGTAATTGATCAATTTTTAAATAAGCATTCAAAGCATATTATAACAGAACTTTCCGTCACACAACAACCATCATAATATAATCTTGTTATCTCATAATTGAATCTTGTATAATTTCAAATGAATCCAATGTTTTATTGTCAATATTATTTAGCTAATATGCATAAAATCTAGACTCCAGCACAAATTGTGGAAAAGCAGCGTGTCTTATAGGCTGAATAATTAAGTTCTCAAAAACGAAAATAGATTGCATTAAGCACCAAATCTCCCAAATACATAACATGATAAAAAATGTCCTCTTGTTAAGCTAATTATAGAGCTGTAGTTATATAGCAGCAACGTAAATTGCACAACGCGTAGTTAATTGACAGCAAGTGCTAATTGCATAAAGAAAAACACATCAGTACAGTCATTATACCATATGAGAAAAACACATCTATATCAGATTCTACACCATACATATAGGGGAAAAGGCAGCTCAAATCATAGAATTATATCATATTAAGAAAACTTATGAAAGCTGGGATTCAATAGAAAGTTCCCAGCACCTGTTACTGTTCCCTAGTTTCTATCCTACAACCAAAGCTTCAAGATTCTCTCCACATCTATGGGACAGTGGTCTCATAATGAATCTAAAAGTTCGAAAAGCCTACTATTACAGAACTTCACTAGTGTACTTTTATTGAACAAAGTTCCTCTATATATAAGAATATGTTGTTATATGAATCTAAATGAATAGCTCATTATCTAAGAATTCCTTCTCATCAGCTAGCGTTTACAATAAGGCATCAACCTGCATTTTTGGGCCATCAAGAAAATCCCTTACAAATATCATCTTATTGTTGAATTTGGAGTTAGCGGGCTCATGTTTTATCACACCACGCTTTATAGATATTGAAAAAAATTCATCTCGGTGACAATTTCACGATTAGGGTCATAAAAAGACAATAAATACCAACAGTTAGGGTCATAAATAATGCATTTTACTCTGAGGTCATTGGTAACTGAGACATCCATTCCTTACAAAACTTATGAAACATTAGGGAATGAGGTCATTATTTAAGATCCTAATTCAAAATCACTTCTAATTGCAGTGCAAGATTGAATTTAGGGACTAAGGGTCACCAAAGCACAATAGATATACATTCATAATTTTTTTGACTACAAAAGAGGACACCGATAGAGACAATTGCTTGAGTAGCAATTAAGGCAACAACTAGCTTTCACATTTTACTCTATGGTCATTGAGGCATCCATGATCCATCCCGTTACAAAATTTATATAACAAAGTATTTTCATCGATTCCAACAGTCAAATTTGGCGCTACTAGGGCAATATACTCCACCTCTTTTTTATATAATGAAAAAAGATTCTGTCACACGATGATTCACAGTCTTATAGGGTTTTTGTACCCTTTTAAATTTTGATTTACAAAATTGAAGATTCACTTTTTTCTCAATCAGAAGATTGAATGTTCTTGAATAATCAAAAATAAAAAATGGGCATCCCAACAAGTATCAATTTGGAATGACAGTTCCAAAATTACCGCATAGCAAACAAAAAAGTTAATCTTTCAAAATATTGGTATCAAATAGGATCTTGGGACAGAACATTGTTTGCTCAATTAAGGTTCTTTTATTATTCGCAAGCACAAGATTGAATGTTCTTGAATAATCAAGAATGAGAAAAATGGGTAACGCTGAACGTTTTTTTCAAGTAGAAGATTGAATGTTCTTGACTAAATCTAAAATGAAAAAAAATGGGTATCTCAACATGTACCAATGCAAATATATTGAAATCAAAGTTCCAAAATTACCTAGGCAAAAAAAAAGAGTAAAGTTAATCTTCAAAAATATTGGTGCCTAACAGGGTCTTGGGACAAAACACATTTGCTCAATTATTAAGTTTCTTTTGTTTTTATCAAGACGAAGATTAATGCAAGCATCCTTATATGAAATAGTTTAGACTCCAAAATATTGGTTTCTTTGTACTTTGCTTCAATTGATTCGTTTCTTCCATAGAGAATTCCTTTGAAACCCTTATCAGCAGGCTAATCAAACACAAGGACGCAATGCCTTTTGCATTTGCAAAATCAGTTCATATTGTAGTTGCAAAATTGCATTTAGGGACTAGGGTTATTAAAGAACAATGGATAATATCCATGCCATATATTATGAATGAAAGTTTATATTAAAATTGCATTTAAGGCAACAACTAGCTTTCACATTAAGGCATCATCCAACATTTTGAGCCACCAAGACAATCCCTTACAAAAATCAAGGAACAGAGTATATCCATCAAATATGGAGTTAGTCATCATATGTATACCATACCACTAGTGACAGTTTCACAATTAGGGTCATAAAAAGACAATAGACACCAACCACGTTTTGAATAAAATTTCATATTAAAATTGCTTTGTTTTGAAAGCCTCCATCCAACTTTTCCATTATGAATAAAGAATTCATAATTCAGTTTCCATTAAGGGACAAGGGTCATTAAGTTCATCCAACATTTTACTCTATAGTCATCGACACATCTATGATCTATCCGTTACAAAATTTATAACATAGAATATTCATTGACTCCGTAGTATCTCATCCATCCGTTACTCTATAGTCATTGAGGGTCATTAAGTTCATAATACAAGATTACTTCTAGTTGCAGTTGCAAAATTGAATTTAGGGACTAAGAGTCATCAAAGCAGAATATATATCCATTCATGCATTATTATGAATAAAAATTCATAATTTTTTTTAATAGAAAGCGGACACTAATAGAGACAATTGCTTGAGTAGCAATTAAAGCAACAACTAGCTTTCATATTCAGGGACTATGGTCAATAAGTTCATCCAACATTTTACTCTATGGTTATTGAGGCATCTATGATCCATCCATTACAAAATTATAAGACATAGTATATTCATCGAATTCCAACTTTCACATTCTCTTACAAAACTTAAATAAATGAAAAAGAAAAATCATCTCACTGACATTTTCCCAATTAGGGTCATAATAAGACAATATAGACCATACACATTTAGAATAAAAGTTCATATTCAAATTTCTTTAAAGGCCACCATCCAACTTTTCCTTTATATGAATAAACAGTTCGTAATGCATTTTACTCTAAGGACAGTGAAGCATCCATCCCTTAAAAAACTTATGAAACATTAGGATCTAGGGCGATTAAGTTCATAATTCAAAATCACATTTAATTGCAGTTGCAGAATTGAATTTCGGAACTAAGGGTCATCAAAACAGAATATATACCCATTCATGCATTATTATGAATAAAAATTCGTATTTTTTTTAATAGAAAAGCAGACATCAATAGAGACAATTACTTGAGTAGCAATTAAGGCAACAACTAGCTCTCACGTTCAGGGACTAGGGTCATTAAGTTCATCAAACATTTTACTCTATAGTCATTGAGGCATCGATGATCCATCCGTTACAAAATTTATAAAACATCGTATATTCATTGATTCCAATGGTCAAATATTATGAAGAAAAAATATATGAACTAGGAAGATTGATAAATGACAAAATTCAACAATATAACCTCCACATGAAATCAAAATATAAGAAGCTGAGACAGGAATCATATACCTCATTTTCAAATTTGAGATAGAAAGTTGCTCTAGTTCGTGCATGAAGCCACATCAACCTTTCTTTTACCCACCAGCATGCTTTCAAGTTTCAACACTAACAGTTCCATGAGATTTCGGTTTCAAAATCACCGTTGAACCTTGGGAATTAACCACCTTATTAGCATGCTGAACCTGAACACCGCTATGTTCACCAATAAAAGGTTTTGTATTTATCAAGTAGAAGATTGAATTATATTGAATGATCAAGAACCATAAAAATGGGTAAGGTTCTACCTTTTTCAGTTACTAAATACAAGATTTACATTTATAATTATCAACACAAATATAGTGCTATCTGATTCTTATACAAACACCCACCAAAATCAGTTCATTTTGTAGTTGCAAAATTGCATTTAGGGACTAGGGTCATTAAAGCACAATGGATAATATCCATGCCATATATTATGAATGAAATTTTATATTAAAATTGCATTTAAGGCAACAACTAGCTTCAAAATTAAGGCATCATCCAACATTTTGAGCCACCAAGACAATCCCTTACAAAAATCAAGGAACAAAGTATATCCATCGAATTTGGAGTTCATACTGCAAAATCACTTCTAATTGCATTTGCAGAATTGAATTCAGGGACTAGGGTCATTGAAGCACACACAATAGCAAATCAGTTATTTATTTGCAAAGCCAACTTTATCAATTCCGCAATAGGTTAATGTTAAATGATCCTCAATTAAGCAAATAACCCTCTAGAAATTATGGGTCGAGAGGTTAACAATAACTTAATATGCAAATGTTAATATACTCATCATAGTTCTTACGTAGAAACTTATGTCATTCTATGCTCCAAAGTAAAGTGTTATAATAACATCGCAACAAGGATAAATTGCACATGTATCCTTAGTCAGAAGCCTCAAATCATATACCTCATATTCAAATTATCGTGCACATGAGATAGTTCTGCTGCAGATATTTCTGAGGTTCCATCACTACATTTCAGTTCATCAGTAAATACTGTTGCAATCGAAAGGACGAATAATGGTCTTGATAGTACCTGGTAGCAGAGAGAGTATTAACCATCTGCTTCATATATAGAGCTGAATTTGGGATAGTATAAGGAGAAACTTGATAGAAAAGTAAGGGAGCTTGTTAATCAATTCCATTCTCCACTACTTAACCTTTACAGGAAAAAGGTCTAGGAAATATCATATTGTATATCTTATAATAGCCAAAGATGAAATAATACTGTAAGCAAGAATAGCCTTTTAAGAAAAAAGAATCTCACTGGTCAAAATAAATGGAATGTCAAACTTTACTACATAAAACAAAAATGAGGAAGAAGAAAAAGTATCATTTTACAACAAATTCAATAAAAATGTATGATGCATAGAAGTAACCCACATAAATCGTTCTGGAACAAAGATTGTCTAGGAGTACACAAATACCAATGATATAGCCATTTTTCTAAAGATTTTTAAATGATGCTGCTCCAAAATAATTATAATTCAACTTCATAGCAAATGGTTTTCCTGACATAACATATTTTTCTGCTTTGAAATGTCCTTCTATATAAACATAAATATGTATTGAAACCATATTGAATTGATAATCACAAACCTGCATGCTTTTGACCAAACCCCTGAAGGCAGCCCACCTCTGAATCCATTTAAATTGTGGTACGACAAGGATTTGTAGACTCTGCAGACCTCGACACACACATGGGCATCTTCTCTTGGAGAACCTCCTTACAGTCTCTAAAGCAACAACTTTAAGTAAAAAAAATAATGTGGCACGCACCACAGCATTGCTTCGAAAGTCACCATCCCCTAAATGAAACAAGGGGTTCACAATATCTTTGTGCAAAGCCTTTAGGACGCGATGCACTCATACATACCAGTTCGATATTATAAGAAATAATTTATACTCCAAAGAGTTCGTTTCTTTGTAATTTGTTCCTGAGAATTCCTTTGAAACCCTTATCAATAGGCAAATCAAACACAAGGAAGCACTTCCTTTTGCATTTGCAAAATCATTTCATATTGTAGTTGGAAAATTGCATCTAGGGACTAGGGTCATCAAAGCACAATAGAATAGATATTATCCTTGCCTTATATTATGAATGAAATTTTATATTAAAATTGCATTTAAGGCAACAACTAGCTTTCACAATATGACATCATCCAGCATTTTTGGGCCACCAACACAATTCCTTACAAAAATCATGGAACAAAGTATATCCATCTTTTCATCGAATTTGCAGTTAGCGAGCTCATGTATACCCCCTAGTGACAGTTTCACAATTAGGGTCATAAAAAGACAATAGACACCATCCACGTTTTGAATAAAATTTCATATTAAATGTCTTTCCTTTGAAAGCCACCATCCAACTTTTCCATTATGAATAAAGAATTCATAATGCATTTTTCTCAAAGGTCATTGAGGCATCCAACCCTTACAAAACTTATGAAACATTTGGGACAAGGGTCATTATGTTCATAATGCAAAATCACTTCTAATTGCAGTTGCAGAATTGAATTTAGGGACTAAGGGTCATCAAAGCAGACTATATACCCATTCATGCATTATTATGAATAAAAATTCATAATTTTTTTAATAGAAAAGCAAACACCGAAAGAGACAATTGATTGAGTAGCAATTAAGGCAACAACTAGCTTTCGCATTCAGGGACTAGGGTCATTAAGTAATCTATCCAGCATTTTGTGGGCATCAAGACATCCAATCACCTTTTTATCGAAGCATAAGATTAAAAGTTTCTATCGAAGCCCATCATCGTTTCCAACAGGTATTGATTATAAACCAGATGGGGCAAATATGTTGGAATGAAAATTCCAAAAACGTGCGAGACTACATTATTGTAACAAACAAAAAACTGTTTTTCTTAAAATATTGGTACCAAACATGATCTTGGGACAGCACACTTTTTGCACAATTAAGCTTTTTGTTTTATTTTTATGAATCAGAAGATTGAATGTTGTTCATAATGCAAAAACACTTCTAATTGCAGTTGCAGATTCGAATTTAGGGACTAAGGGTCATCAAAGCATAATATATACCCATTCATGCATTATTATGAATAAAATTCATAATTTTTTTAATCGAAAAGCCGACACCGATAGAGACAATTGCTTGAGTAGCAATTAAGGTAACAACTAGCTTTCAAATTCAGGGACTAGGGTCATTAAACTCATCCAACATTTTACTCTGCGGTCATTGAGGCATCTATGATCCATCCGTTACAAAATTTATAACACAGAGTATATTCATCGATTCGAACTGTCAAATTGAGGGTTACTATTAGGGATATATACCCTACCCCTTTTCCAAGGGACAATGATTCACAGTCTTATGGGGTTTTATACCCTTTAAAATTGGAAACCCACCATTGTTCCCAACATTTATCGATTATAAACAGATGATTCTTTTGGGACAAATATGTTAGAATGAAAATTCCAAAAACAAGTGAAACTCCCTTATTTTGTGACAAACAAAAAACTATCTTTTAAGATTCTTTTGGGACAAAACAGAACACCTTTTGCAGAATTAGGGTTCTTTTGTTTTTCTCATAAAATTGAATGTCGAAACATAAAGAACACCTTTGGTCAATTAAGGATTCTTTTGTTTTGTTTTTATGAAGCAGAAGATTGAATGAGAAAATGGGTATCTAAATAAATGAATCAACGTGTGGAGAGAAAGTTGAAAAATTTACCGTAGCAAACATAAGAGATTATTGGCAAAGCATATCAATCTCTTGATCCTTGAGCGACACACCCAACACCATAAATTCCACAATTCGTGTTTTCATTCTTTTCTTGTTTCTTGAAGAATAAAGAAAGAATGAGGATTTTTTTTATATTCTTTTCATTTCACAAATTAGCATAAGATTCAGAATGTGTCGTTCAAACGTTGCGTTTTGTTTTATTGATTCGCCTTTTAATGGGTCATTTGTTTTAGTATTTAAAAAAATAATTTTTATACAGTCAAATATTTTTTGGTCTTTATAAAATTATTAAATTTTTCTTATAAAAAAAAATTACTTTAAATTTCTATGAAAAAATATTATTTTTAATTTTAGAAATTTATTATGCACGTAGGTTTAGTCTCCACAAAAATGTGTATTTTTAAATGATTATTTTGTAAACATGTTTAGAATATTGTAAAAAGTTCTTCGAAAAAAGAAAAGGAAAAACTACATAAAAAATGATAATAATAAATTATATATAATAGACTAGCTTTATATGATTTAATTAATTTAGGGACCTATGAAAATTAGTTTAGGGACCTATTTATAAATTATATATAATAGATGAGTTTTATATGATTTAATTAATTTAGGGAACTATTTATAAATTATATATAATAGATGAGCTTTGTGAAACAATTTCCACATTTTTTTTTGTTACAACAATTTCCACTTTTTTAAATGCTATAAATGCTTATGAATAAACTATTTCCACAATAAAATATAGTCAAACTGTTTTCATATAAACTATAAATATTCGGGATCAAGATCATTTACCTTACTGCAAACTCGATGAGTGTCTCTCCTGACTTTAGATTTTGTGGCTCCAAGTACCAAACATCACAAACAACAGCCCACGATGTCATTAGCTTTAACATATGTGTAGTGAAAGATTGCCTGCAAATGCATGAAATGCAGAATCTCTATTACATCAATAAACAATGTACGTGGAATATGTAATCAGTGTTGCAATTCGGAAAGCCAAAAACCCTCCATAGAGTGTCATAGCACTGCCTAAAACCCTCCATAGCGATGGTCAATATTTGAAAACACTAGAAATAAATAGCAATTAACATTAGAAGCATCGATCTTACTTTCGACTATTCCAAAAAGTATCGACAAAATTTTTGTTGTACTACTTGATTGCAATTGGGAAAACTGTGCAGCCAAGTTCAAATGCACCCTAAACACCATTAAAAGTTACAAGGATTCAGGAAAGAGAAATCAATGTGTGCAAAATAACAGAAGAAGAAAAAAGAAAAAGCTATTCCATAAACATGTTCCCTCAGGAAATATGAGAAGAGGATTGTTGTCAGTTCCCTGGACATGGTCCCTCAATCTAGAATATGCAGAATCATATAAGTAAAGAGGAATTTTGAAAAAGAGATATATTATTTTCAAGTATCTTTACTTATACTAATTTTCTTGCCACAATTTCTCGATCCTTAGCCTCTAATCGATTGAACCAGATACATCCTACACTCTCCAGAATGGTGCTTTGCAACAATCCTGCACAAGTGATATATAATGTAAATAAAATTTATAAATAAAATGAAAACAAAATGTATGGAGAATGCTATATTTTCCCCAGAAGGTGAGGCAAAATGAATTGAAACCCGATAACAGATACTTAAAACCAAATGAAGCTAAAACTTTAAAGTTGTGACAGTACGCAAATAGAAGTACACAAGGAAATACCAAAATATGGACATAAACTTGGCAGAAAGAAATATAATCCATCCTATTGTTAACACAAGAGCTAGACCTGCAGGATCAATTAGGATATCATCATTTTGCCAGAACATATGACAATAAAGGAACTCATTAATATGAAAAGCAGCAAAGTAAGACAAATAGAGCCAAATACAACAAATGAATTAGATAGTGAAAAAGTCACAAGTTCAAATTACATCCTAAAAGTAACATTTTCCTAATATACTGTCAATCTTAATACTTACTAAGATAATCTGAAGGCATCTTTTGGCTCACCATGGCATCAATACCGCATGTAAATTCAAGGCATCTATAGTGACATCGAGGCATCAATATTTCAAATAAATTCAAGGCAGCATGGGTCATTGAGGCATCAATATCTAAATAATGCAGCTTCATTAGTTCAACCTATGTATCCAAACAAGAGCGCCAAAAAATTAAACCAATTATAATTTCATTTACAATTGAAATTATAATCAGCTTCAAAAAGCAAATGAGGCAACATGTCTTCTTTAAACTTCTTTGCAAAATAATCAATAGAATAAGAAATCCTGATCAATTTATCATACTTTATGCCACCTACATTAGGTCCCATTTAAATGTTAAAGGGCATTTTTTGTGTACCGAACTAACTTAATATAAAACCGACCTTATCGTAGTATGATGAGGGAAAATGACATGTATTCAATATGTAAAGATAATTGTACCAGACCTCATTGTTATTATTAGTAGCTTTTGTACAGCCACCAAAGATGAAAGAGGCGATGGATAACAACTGATGTGCTGTGACCCTCACGTGCCTCTTGCCCTTCTCCTCTTATAATTGAACATTCCCACATTTGCAAAGCTAAAAACAATGTAACATCAGTAAGTTTTAGCAACATAATATTTCCAAGTTTTAGCTTAAGACTTAGCTTTAAGTGGCATTGTCCAAAAAAGGCATTATGGAAAACTATGGAATTCGATATAAGCCAATACAATTGATGTGCAGCAGCTTAATGACGTTGAATTTTAAGAAACCACTTTTACTTGTAAATTGTGTATATTCCTAGTAAGCACTGGAGTGTCTACCCAGCACCTTTCACAGTAATGTCGTATAGGGGGTGAAAAGGAAAGTATCCAAAACCTTATTAAAAAAGGTCATTAAAGATGATAGAGGTATCCCCGGATTTGATGCACTTACAGATGTGATCCGTATGTCTTCAGATAGCAGTGATTCTTGTGCATGTTTCAGGGCAACCATAATCTGATCTGTGGCAGAAGAATCCTGCATTGATGTGGTGTTAGTCAGAAGCAGATTTGGCTGATGGTGGACACAATTATATTTATATAACACAGCTCATTTTATCCAACTAAAATAAATTTGAATACGGGGTTGTGCACATATTTAACTGATCGATCATCTCACCCTTCAGCATGAGCAAAAAAGTTTAGTGCCTAGACCTTGACTGAGACCCTTCGCAACAGAACCAATTTCAAGGACCTTTGAAACAACCCACCACAAAAGCATAAGTTAGGCAGTTAGCAAATCAAGTAATTCTTGAGGAGGCATTTATAAACAATCTGGCTCATAATGCGCATCAGGTCACCCTCCAATACTGCTCAGTGGTCATATTTACTAGAAAGATAGTATGCAGATAAACCATGGCTGGAGGACAAATAACAAACCTGAAGGTTGTTTCCTTTTATATAATCCCACATTCATTTAATGACGTCAGATCTTGATAATTCGCTTTCTCCAAGGAACTTTGCAATGGCATCAGATTGCTAAAGTGGAGCAAGAGAACCTTTTCCTTTCCTTTCGCCTCATCTGAATCTGTCATATAAGTAGGGTATAGACCATAGTTACATAATTCGCTAGACCACACGTGAACCACGAACCAGTTCGCCCGAACTGGTTCGCGGTTCTTTTTTGAACCCGGTTCGTGTAAATTCATATGGAATTCGCAGCAAACTACGTACCAAATTCGCAGCAAACTAAGCGAAAATGTACACCCCAATAAATACTGTAGTGGCAAATTACTCATAATTTATTATTATAAACATAGACTGCCACTGGACCCACACGTGCAAATGCTTCTTTTTGCCCAAATGACTGAAGGACTTATGCTATCACTTATTTATAGCCAGTTTTCCTCTTCATTGTTCCCAATCTCTCTGATGCGGGACTCCAAACTTCTTTCTTTCTATACATTATTGACAGTTCTCATGTTACTAACTAAAGATTTTTTATTCATATTCCTAAACTATATTACAACGTACTCCTATTAAACATATTAACTAACTATCTTATTCATATTACTAAACATATTTACCTGTTACTTAACTAAATTTTATTTATTTATTTATAACATACCAATTTATATATTACAACGTACCACGTACCGGACTAGCGTACCGACTATGTATACCCCCGGCGTACCGAATACTTTGAGGGTTGCGTACCGCGTACCCGAATTTGTACCACGTACCGAAGCGAATTGCGAACCAGGTGACTATGGTATAGACACAGAAAATATGGTATAAATAATTGGCTATTTTCATTTGTAAATATGTAGGCAGGTGCAGAAAAATTACAACCATGTACCATTAAGTTTCACTAAAAAAATAGTTTATCCATTAATTGCGTGTGAAATGATTTCTGATAATATAGAACTTATAATATGCATGAAGAGGCTGTGATCAGGTAGAAAAATAATATAGAACATTAACCAAATTAATTAACCATACAATCATCTTCTCTCTCTTGCTTGTTCTTCTTTTCCTTTGGTACTGACTTCTTCACCTGGACAACTATATCAAGAGATGATGTTCAAACAATAATTTTTTTTTTCCATTCAAAATTGTCAGCAAAGAATTTACTACAAAAATAAAACAGGTAAGCAATTATTTGCAGTGTCCTCGTATAAAAGTTAACATGTACAATTGAAAAATGTACATTAAATCAGCTCAAGTTCTTTTATAATGCAACAATATGTAAATGGGTCTGATGCGCAAAACAATAGTATAATTATATCAGGCTTAAAACCCCTACAATCACGCTAAAAATTACCATGAAAACTAACAATCTAAAAGAATATCCAACATCTTAATTTGAAATAACATAAAAAATAGTATGAAGGAAGGGCGAGGTTGTAGAAGTATACCATCATCAGAATCCATTGGCCAGATATGCTTTGCCAAAACTTTATTCATTTGGAACATATTGATGGAATTGACACCAAAAAGAGCACGCAGTGGTTCATCACAAATGATATTCCGCCAATTGTTTGGGTCTTGCAAATTTTTCTCCCTAATATAGGCCCATAATTGCTTAACAACCTAACGTTACCATTATAAATCGATGCTATAAGGCCAGAAATAGATTTACATTATATACTCACTTTTAATTGAATTATGAATATTCTTAACTGTTAGTATTGGATAAGCCTATCTCTACAAAAGGAGGAAAACAAGAAGAAAAAAGTATACCTCAGTCCTAGCCATCTCTGGTGCTCCAACGAATTCCTGAACATCCGGAGACAGGCTACATATTTTGCAAAAACCACCGCCGCCTTTTTTCTTTACTACCTCATCCATATCGCATCTAAAGTATTCATAATACTTCATATTGGGTGCCTTCGAGGCATTATGAATGAATTAAAATTCATATCAATACCACAATAAGGCAACTTTTAAATTTTAGTAAAGTATTCATAATACTTCATTTTATTAGGGTCATCGAGACATCAATATCGAGGCATCGATATCACAAGTAAACTCACTGCATCATTAGGGTCATTTAGGCATCAATATAGGGTCATTTAGGCATCAATATCTGAAGAATATTCAAGGCATCAGTAGGGTCATCGAGGCAATAATATTGCAAGCAAATTTAAGGCATCATCAGGATCACCGAGACATCAATATCACATGAAAAGTATTCATAATACTTTAGTTAAGGCCATCAAGGCATTATGAATAAATAAAACTTCATTTCAATATCGCAATAAGGCAACTTTTTCGTTTGAGTAAATTCAAGGCATCGTTAGGGTCATTGAGGCAACAATATAGCAATTAAATTCAAGGCATCATTTGGGTCATCATGGCATCAATACCGTAAGTAAATTCAAGGCATCTGTAGGGACATCGAAACATCAATATTTCAAATAAATTCAAGGCAGCATTAGGGTCATTGAGGCATCAATATTTAAATAATGCAGCTACATAGTTCTCACTATGTATCCAAACAAGAGCTCCAAAAAATTAAACCAATTATAATTTCATTTACAATTGAAATTATAATGAGACTCGAAAAGCAAACCAGGCAATATGACTACTTTAAACTTGTTTGCAAAATAAACAATCAATAAATAAAAAATCCTGGTCAATTTATCATACTTTATGTCACCTACATTAGGTCTCATTTAAATGTTAAAGGGCATTTATTGTGTACTGAACCAACTTAATATAAAACGGACCTTATCGTTGTATGATGAGGGAAAAGTACATGTATTCAGTATGTAAAGATCATTGTACCAGACCTCATTGTTATTATTAGCAGATTTTCCATAGCCACCAAAGATGAAGAGCGGTTGGATAACAACTGATGCGTTGTGACCCTCAAGTGCCTCTTGCTCTTCTCCTCTTATAATTGAACATTCCCACGTTTTTAAAGCTAAAAACAATGTAACATCAGTCAGTTTTAGCAACATAACATTTTCAAGTGTTAGCTTAAGACTTAGCTTTCAGTGACATCGTCCAAAAAAGGTATGAGACCAAAGTTGTACATTCTGATGCAAAGATCAACCAACTTGAGCAAAAAGCCACACATTTAGCATACTCTCTCTATTGACCAAAGTCTTCAGTTTAGTAGATCACACATAAAATCTGCCATAATAAAGAGTGTATGTATGTATATATATATATATATATATATATATATAAGAAAGATATGAGAAAGATAACTCACAAGTGTCTAAAATATGCAAATCCTTTAGCGGATTAATCCCATCAAGAAAGTATTGATAATACTTCTTTTTTTATTAGGGTCACCGAGGCATCAATAACACATGTAAATTCAAGGGATCAGAAGGGTCATCGAGTCATCAATAGCACAAGCAAGGAAACTTTCACATCATGACTAAAATATTGATATTACTTCATTTAGGGTCATCGAGGCAACAATATCACAAGCAGACAAAAGACATCATTTGGCAGTGAGGCATCAAATTCACAAGTAAATTCAAGTCATCATTAGGTTCGTCGAGGCATCAAAATTACATCTAAAGTATTCATAATACTTCATTTTATTAGGGGCATCGAGAGATCAATATTGAGGCAACGATATTGCAAGTAAAATGACGGCATCATTAGGGTCATTTAGGCATCAATATTTGAAGAATATTCAAGGCATCATTAGGGTCATCGAGGCAACAATTTCGCAAGTAAACCCAATGCATCATTTGGGTCATCGAGGCATCAATATCAATATCGCATCCAACGTGTTTACATTATGAGTATGAGCAAAGTATTCATAATATTTCATTTAGGGTCATCGAGACATCAATATCGCAAGTAAATTCAAGGCATCATTAGGGTCAACCAGGCATCAATATGGCATCCAACTCTTTACAGTATGAATAAAGTAATCATACAACTTCATTTAGGGTCATTGGGTCATGAGACATCAATATCACAAGTAAATTCAAGGCATCATTAGGGTCAACCAGGCATCAATATGGCATCCAACTCTTTACATTATGAATAAAGTAATCATACAACTTCATTTAGCGTCATTGGGTCATGAGACATCAATATCGCAAGTAAATTCAAGGCATCATTAGGGTCAACCAGGCATCAATATGGCATCCAACTCTTTACATTATGAATAAAGTATTCATACAACTTCATTTAGGGTCATTGAGATATTCAAAGCAACATAAGCACATTAATGGAACAAATAATATCCTTTCGGGTCACAAATAAGAACAAATATGCACATACAGTTTGCATTTAAGGCATCTTTTTCCATCATGATTAAAGGGTTTAATTCAACAAGATATTTCAACACAAACATTTTTTTAGGGCAATTCCGTATTAAGAATTTCAATCATGCCATAACAAATATCATACAACTTTCCTTTAGGGTTTTCAAGAATACGAAAATTGCAGAAGCTTCTTGGATTATCAAGATTCAAGAATGCAAAAATTGCAGAATAATTTATAAATCAATACCTTAGTAAAGAAACGCGACGCCGATTCGCTTCTCAATTCATCCCTCTTCGAGATCGTTTACGAAGAAACACCGAAACAATCATCGCTATAATTAACCGTCACACCAACGTTCGAGCGTTTACCCATTCGCCGGAATCTTTTGATAATTCAAGAAGCGAATGAATGAATCTGAAGAAAAGAGAAACTGGTCATGGTGAATGTGAGAGATCATAGAAAAATATTCAATTTTTATTTTTATAATTGAAAAGAGAATGATTGAATGTGAAGAAAAGAGAAACTTTCTTTCCGTTTTGAAATTTTTGAATCTTTTTCAATAATGTAATACTCTCTCCTTCTAGGGTTATTTATTGTAACGAATGTTGGGCCTCGCCCATGCCCATGCCCAAGCCCAAGCCCAGTAGTCGTGTTGGAGATTCTCTTTTAATAATTCTATTTATTTATTTATCAGTAAAAAAAAATTATATACTCGTATTTATTATCGGTTAGTTAAAAAAAATAATAATGTTGTTGTCCCCGTGAGTTTAACTTAATTGGTATGAACATTGCATTTTATATGTAATGTCGGTGTTCGAACTCTGGACACTCATTTTTCCATCTCAATAGTGAAATTTCATGCCACATTGTTTTAGTGTTTAGAAATTTTATCTGTAAAGTAAATAATTGGAGTGTATGAAATTCGAACTTCGGCTCTTATATATATTTTTTTTTTAAGGTTTCATCTCATACGTATAAATTGTGATATTCCTACTAATTAAGTTAAACTTAAAAAACCATGAAGATCTCTAATTTATCAATACCCAGATATAAGAACTTATATTTTGTCAACAAAAAAAAATAAGAACTTATATAAATTAAAAAAAAAAATTGTTTCTGACAATTTCCAATTAAACATCAATTGGACAAAACAATTTCCACTTTTTTTTTGTTTGCATTTTTAACATATCGGTAATGAAAATTTATGTTTAACTTGTCAAAATGATAAGTGGTTCACGCTTGTGTTAAATTGATGTTTAACTTGTCAAAATGATAAAGTGGTTCACACTTGTGTGTATGAAAAAAACATGATTGAATTTAGAAAGATATAATAATAGCTTATCTCATGTATCCGACAACTTTTAGATAAATAAATTCCTCTTTTTTTGAATTCCTCTCTTTTTGTGGAAATTATAGTGTTAAAAGTGGTTATAATCTATTGTTGAAAAACACAGGGAGGGCTACTAAAGCTTTACATGAGGAAGGGAAATGGAAGAAAATTTGGAAAGCTCATGCTGCACCAAAAACTAAAAACTTACTTTGGAGGATTTGTAAGGGATGTTTATCGACCTGAATCCGACTAAGTGAAAGGTTTGTGCCTTATGTAATCAACAAAATGAAGATGATTGGCATGTATTATTTGGTTGTAATGATAGCATGGCAGCGTGGCATAGTGCTGGAATTGGAGATGCTATCATGACTATTTGTAGTAATGAGGATGAGAAGGTGATATCCGCGTCTACATTGCACTTGAACCAACCAATAAGCAGTCTTTGCCACTATTGGTCGAGTTGTTGTTGATGTACCTTCGTGTTTATACTACTGGTGTGGAAGGTAAAAACTAGTGCAGGTTGGTGTGTTCGTGATCACACGGACAAATTTATTATGGTTGGTACATCATGGATCAAAGGAAGGTGCGCCATAATTTAAGGGGAAGCTTTGGCGTTGATGGAAGCTATGAAGGAGGTAGGTAGTCGAGCCATCAATCATGTCATCTTTGATACCAATTCCAAAAGAGTAGTAGATGCTTTACAAAGGCTACACATGGAAGCTTCCGAATTTAGTGCTATAATTTGTAATGTTCAAAATATGTTGTCTTTAAATTCTAACTTTAAGGTGAAGTTTACTAAGCGACAAGCAAACATGATTGCACATATGCTATGATGCGCGGGTACTCCATTTGAGGGAGAGTACCAGTATCGGGTACGTACCTGGTACACAAGTAACGAGTACATAACCGTACCTTAATTTTTGCCCATACACGTACATTAGTTTTCCTAAAATGTCTTACCCTGTACCGGTACCGTACCCGTACCTAGGCACCTAAGCTTGCTGGAGCTGTCATTTTTTGGGCTAATTGTTATTATTTTGAGTCGATACCTACATGTACTGAAACTATTTTGAGAAATAAAATATCTTAAGTTTGTGATTTTAAAAAAATAATAATAAATAAATATTAATCATTGCTAAACCATGATATATTATATCATATTTATGGGAAAAAAAATCATCAAATCATAATTTATGGAAGAAAAAAATCATCAAATCAAATACTAATAATGATATTAACTCACACAAAGAATAATCAAGATATCAATCGATGAATCTATAAAAGCGGAAAATTTAAAATCACCTTTTGATGTAAATCAAATATCAAATACAAATAAAAACAAGTAAATTACAAATTAAAAGTCACTCCAAAACGATATTTATTCAACTTAACAACACTTCAAGAAATTAAAAAAAAAAATATTAAATAAGATAGATCCAAAGTGGTGAAACAAAGAAAATAAACATGCATAACCTAGACCATAGATCATAAAGCCACAGTCTCTTATTCATAATAAAACACAATGATAGCAACAAGCAAATATAAAACAATGATAACAATCACACATCTCTTCAATGGAAAAATTGGTTTTGCCAAAAGCCATTTTGGTGATTATTAACATCACTCAAAGGAGCTGCCTCATCACCACCACCACCTTGATTCACCAAATTCATAAACCAATGTTGTTTTTGCATAGCATCCATGTTCATATCCAAAACATTATTACCATGTCCATTACTCCCTTGTCCATTATCTTCAATCTTAGCCACACCATTAATCGCCATTGTTGGTGCTACCATTTGAGGTTGACCTTGACCTTGACCTTGACCCTGACCATTCTTGGTTAATGATTCAATCCTTCTATTGATATCTTTTAAATATTGATCAATCAACCATGCCATATCATTCAAATCAACCATACTTATATTCGGCATAATTTTATCAGCACTAAGATATTGAAACATTAATTGGGTCATTTCCTTTTCTCTATTATCCTTTCTTTGTTTTGTTAATTGATCTTTCGCCTTTTGAATCCTCTGCCTCAAGAAACTCTCTTGATTCACCATCTTTTTACTTTGCTCCAATTCGGGCATTCTTCGAAATTTTGAAAGTACCTTTTGGACTCCTAATGGAGATGGCCAAACCTCTGGCTGAGGATCGTATGGACTATAAATTATAGCACAAGCATCAATTCCACAAAGAGTACTAAGTTCACTAACCTTTTTCATTAGACCTTTCTTCCTTTTCTTGAATGTCGCCTTCCTCGCAGAATCATTGATTATGAATGCGAGTTTCACCTTTTTTCTAGTCATGGCGGTGATAGACGAAGAAAAAGAACAAACAATCTCTTCTTTATATAGATCGATTTGAGATGATCAAATTTATTTGATAATAAGTCCTTGCTGGAAGGATTAACATGAGACATTCAATAACAAATATTTGTGCTATGAATTTAGAGATGTCAATTTAAATGTATACTATATGTGTTATGAATTGGAGATGTCAAGTTTAAATTCTAATATATGTGTTATAAATTGGAGATATCAAGTTTAAATGTCTTTCAAATCCATGGATGATAAAGATAATATTTTTGTCACTACTAAGATTTTTCAGCAAGTATTACGGATACTATACGTTACATATACTTTCTACGAACTTCAATAAAAGAAATATGAAAAATGCTAAATGGTGCCCCGGAGTAATAGTTAATAAAGGAAAAATTGTAATATATTTTTAGAAATAGTGCGTTCAATACACTGAAATGTTAAAAAAAAAATCTTTTTTATTAAAACTTTTTGCTTTTAAAAGTGAATATCCAAATGTTTCTTGACAAAATGTACGGTATTCAATTTCGTCTCTCTAAATAATTAAGTCTCACAGTGGCCCTCCAATATTACAAACAAAGAACATGTTAGTCCCTCTGCCCAAAATTGAAAAATATTAAATCGCTTATGAGAATTGTTAACTTATATAGTTTTTTTAATCATTTTATCAAAATAATCATATTAATATTTAGTTGTTTTGTTAATATTGATCAATCAACCATGAACGCCCTCTTCATTTTATTCATTATTATATGGCCGTTTGAATTGGCTTATTTTTGAGCTTGTGAAAAATAGCTTATATAAATAAATAAGATTTTATGTTAATTTATAAGTTCTAATTAACGAAAATTGTATCTTAATAAGCTATTCTTACATAAACTGCATTCACAACTTATAATAGTATATAAAAACTTATTTATTTGCATAAGTTGTTTCGCATAAGTCAAAAATAAATTAATCCAAACGAACATTATATGTATCTATATTTTAGTATTTTCAATAGTACGATTCATTTAGGGGTGTTTATGGTTCAATTTAGATCAGTTTTAAGACAAAAAATTATTTGATTCAAAGTTAAAATTATTCGCGGTTTATTGTTTTGTGGCAACTGTGTGAGATTTGACAAAATGTATGTATAGTGTGATGTGATTAATAAATAAGATATCCTTAAGTGATTGCTATGTATTGCGATTGCGATTGCGATTTTGAGTATCTTCTCCCCAGCATCAAGAATGCATAATGTTGAGTTTTTTATATTAATTATTGGAGAATGTTAACACGTGCATATATGGCACATGTTAAGGTAATAAAAATGGAAATTATGCTTTAGAATTTGTGCATTTTAACTTTTCAAGCATTAAATGTCTTGTATCATTAAATGCTAAATTTCTATATTAAGATACTTTATCATGTGTCATATATGCACATGTTAACAAGACCCTTAATTAAATTATTTAAAGTTTCGTGAGCTTAGCTCAATTGATAGAGATATTACATTATATATGTAGGGAGTTCTGGTCATCCCACTTATCCACCCTAAGGGTGGAATTTAAGTGAACTAAGCGAATAACGAAATTAAGTGTCCGTTTGGATTAACTTATTTTTGAGTTTATTCGAAACAACTTATACAAATAAATAAACTTTTATGTATTATTATAAGTTTTTCAAAGTACTTTATTAAAATACAAATTCAATTTTTGTTAGTGAAAATTTATGAATTAAATTTATTTGCATAAGCTAATTTCATAAGTCCAAAAATAAGCCAAATTCAAATAGACCGTAAAAAAAATAGAAGATATGACATAGCTGACATACCTTGTAAACCCTAATCTTTTGCCAAATGCTCATATATAAATAGCACAAGAGGGAAAATCATAAATAATCATCATGCTGAACTAACCCTCAAGAACCAAAATCGAAGAAGAAGAAGAAAAAGAAAAACGAAAAGGAAAATTCCTAAATAATCATAAAGAGGGAAAATCATAAATAATCATCAAGCTGGAAAATGAACCAACCGCTAACACAGACCGATTCCTGTATCAGTCCCTGTAGAAAACAACAACAAACATCAGGACTCTTTCGAGTCATACAGTCCAGTGTCAAACAGCTAATGAATCAGTCCTCCAACACAGAAACAAATTCAAAACCCGAGAACTCACAGCGACAACCAACATCAAGCAATTGTGGTCATTAGTATAGATAATAGATAAGTAAGAGTAAACTTAAAGAGACGTAGACTGATTTTGGACTTGCCACAATCGTGGCAGGCATTTTGTGCGAAATGGCTAGCTCCTAAATTGTCTGCTACAACCATTCCATGACACCACGGTTCGTGGCGGGCACCAGAGTTTGGTATTCTTGACTTCTTATTTCAGCTTTTAGTGACAATTTTTTATGACCATACTTGATTTGCATTGATTTTCCACCTTATCTTCATTAAGAGAGGCCTTTCACTACCATAAAATAAGTCTTGATCTTTTAAAACATCTTAATATTCATCAAAACCAATATTTTCTTCGTATTCCAATGATTGTGTAAAAAAAAAGTATAAAAATTTGAAAAAAAAAACAAGTAACTAGTTCGAATAAACTTTAATAAAAACTTATTTTATTTATTCAAATTACTAGTACTAAAAATTAAAAATTGGAGACATTATTCTATTTATTTTTTTCATTTTTTTTTTTTGAAATTAAAAATAGGAGACATTGTTGAGTGCACACGAGAATTAAAAATTATTATCTATTTAACTCTTAATGTACCCCATCCGTTCTTCCACCCCCTTTTATAAACAAAAAATCTCTTTTTAGGATAATTGAATCTTGATCTATAATATAGACTAGATAATAATTATTCAACCATAAATTTTTGCTTATAAAAAAGAACATATGGTATACTATTATAAAAAATACACAAGTGCTCCTATAATTATTAACATATAATATTATAAAAAAATTAAGTGTTTCTCTGAATATGATATTGTATTTATTACTAAGGTTTAATTAGTAAAATGGTCCCTTAAAGACATTTTTGATTTCACATTGATCCCTTAAGGGAAAAAAATGTCTGAATAGGTCCCTTAAAGAAAAAAAAATGTCCGAATAGGTCCTTTAAAGACATATCCGCTAATCAGTTTGGTCCTATTCAGACCTTTTTTAGGCATCAAACTGATTAACGGAGATGTTTTTAAGGGACCTATTCAGACATTTTTTTCTTTAAGAGACCAATCTGAAACCAAAAATATCTTTAAGAGATCATTTAATTAATTAAGCCTATTACTAATATGATAAAAATTGAACTTTTAAATTGATTAAAAATATTAAGTTTTTGAATAGTTAGGTTAGGTGAATTCGTCAAAAAAAAAAGGTTAGGTGAAAACATTGAAGTTTAAGTGATTTTACTGATTTTGTAGGGAGTTAAATTGTCTAAACATGTTTTCTCAAAATAATTTTAGCTACGATTTAACGCAAAAGTCGTATCTAAAAATATAGAATTCACGATTTAAAACGAGATTTTAACAACCCTACCTCAATCAACTAGCCAAACATCTATATATTATTTTATTTTATTGTATAATGTATTGAGAATTGTGATTTTGATTATAGAAACTAACAAAGATCATAGTCCCTTGATAGTTGTTATAGTTCAGAAAACTTGCTTGCCTCGGTTGATAAATATATCCAACTGTAATCCTTCAGGGACTTAATAGGTGTTGATGACTCATTATTCTCGTAATTAGCTAATCAAACATTATATTTTATATATTTTTTGTTGTACAATTTAGAAATTTTTTAATGTACAATATATATCTTATATCCGGTAAAGCTATTTATATTCTTCTCACATTATCTTGTCCAATGATCATTATAAATAGTGGACAATAGTATTCAGATGTCACAAACAAAAACAAAAAAACTTTTTGTTGTACCAAGGATGAAAACCAAGTATTTTATCTTATCATGCTTCTATGCATTGCTTCTGATATCTGTTGTGGCAATTGATCATTCTAAAGGTGTGAAACAAAGTATATATTTAAATATACGGTAGATATTGATGAACATTATATTTTTTTTTCTTTTCTTTATATCTAATAAAAAATTATGTATTTGTAGTTGGAAAAACAGAAGAATCAAAGACAAATATTCGGATAGATTGCTATGCATACTGGCCAAGTAGAGGTGCAATTTGGAAAGGCATGGAAAAGGGGGGAAATGGTTGGTGTGGCAGTGGAAAGATGGACGCCCCTACGTGGAGGGACAACCAACATTGGGGCACAGAATGGCGGAATGGCGGTGGAAAGAATCGCGGTACAAAAGGGCGTGGTGTGGGATACGTGCAACCTATTCCCAGTACGGGAAAAGGAGCCAGTGGTGGAGTAGTCTTACCCATTCCTGGCAGTGGAAAGGAGGGCGGCAATTGAATCAAATAATAATGAGATTTATGTTATATACGGACGTGGATCTCATGCAGTCAAAACATGTTGCAGTCATGTAGTCACTGCATGTGAACCCTTAATTTCATTTTGATCAAATAAATAATATAGTGTAATAAATTTGAAAGGCTGAGATTAACCTGCAGTCAAATAGTGATCGCAGGGAATCCATTTCCATTATATACATTAGACATAATTAATGTATTTCTCTTATCAAAATAATCATTGTTCTCGAACTTTGTAAGATCCTAAAATTTTCTTCTAGTGAATATACAAATATTTTATTTTACACTTTAGATTTTAGTTAAGTGATAAAAGTTTAACCCTACAACCTTAAAGGTACCGAAATTGGATTTCCTTGAGATATCTCTTATCTCTTATATTATAAGCTTGTATACACAAACAAACCCTAAACATAATTTGTTTTCCCTCAAATTTTATCTTGCAATTTTTATTAAAAAATAATACAATTTTTTTTTCTATAATTCTCAATGTTGTTCGATTCTAAATTTTATTGTGTGTTATTTTTATAGGGTGCAATGATGCTTTCGAAAATGTTTTCTGCTGATTTTTTAGATGAAATTTACCGTTTTGCAAAATTGGTTGATCCGTTTGGGAATCAATTTGAAGTATTAGTCGAAAAAATTAACAATATATATTTAACACATGGCTGGTATGCTTTAAAAGATTTTTACAATATTAGACCTACGGGGGCTTGGGTTACAATTTGGTATAATTTTACGCGATATGTTTCATGCAGTTATAGATCCACCAAAATTTGAACCTCCTATGAAATTCAAAATAGATAAATCACGTGTTGAGTCTGACTTCGTAGTTGGTCTCTCAGAAGATACGGATCTACTGTCGTATACTCATGAAATTTGTGTTGATGACATCACTTTCGAGAAAAAATTAACTGCTTATGACATTACAACAGGGTTTTTGGTAAGTTTTATAATAATGTATTTTATGATACAATGTGTTACATAAATATATTTACTCACACAAATTTTATGTTTTTATTTTCTTAAATGGTACCGTATGAAGAGTTTGGTGAGAAAGTTTTTAAGAAGAAAATGATTACACTTGAGATTGTTGATGACTGTGGGAACATATGAAATTGTATTCTCATATGTGGTTCTTTTCCATACAAGCATTGTAAAATTAGTGGCAAGTGGAAAAGATTGGTGGCGACACGGAGAATTGCTAGCTATTGGTATTTTCGCATGGTCAGTTATACGTTGTTGTGTCAAGAGTCACATCTAGAAATGATTTGAAGATTTTAATCGTTGATGATAACAACAATCTTACAAATACCATTTCAAATGTCGTTTATAAAGAAATTTTTCGTAATTTGTAGGATTGTTTGTACTTTCATATTTATGTAAGTTGGTGGAAATAAATTAGACAATAAATATTTTTGATTTATATGCGTATGAATTACTTTGTTTATTAGTCAAAATAGATATAATATAATTGATCTACATTTTTTGACCCGTGCGAACGCACGGGCATGGTGACTAGTCTCTTATCTCTTATCTCTTATATTATAAGCTTGTATACACAAGAAAATCTTAAACCTAATTTGTTTTCCCTCCACTTTTATCTTGCAATTTTTATTAAAAAATAATACAATTTTATCTTGACTAGGATTCGAACCCGCGACCCTTCAATGCAAGGCAATATTTTCAACCACTATAGCAACTTGGGAAGAATACCAATTGTGATTAAATTATGTGCAATAATTGATAAGCACCATCGATTTTCATAGGAAATATTTCATACAACAATTAACACCATCAAATTACATTGCACAATTTAAACAATTAAAAAGCGGTAATTAAAAATCTAGCAAATCATCAAATCATACATTTTCTTAGTGTTTTATTTTTCGAAAAAATTTACATTTTTTTTATCCTAATTCAATAATTTTTACTAATTAACTAAACATGTTAACCATTTTCTTAGTTTTTTTTTTTACGGAAAGAAAAAAATCATTGGACTTAAAAGTTATTTTTTTAAACTAAACATGCTAAGAAAAATATACTTTTTTTTATGTCTTTCTGAACTTAAAAGTTTGTTCATGTTGAGGAGTATGGTTGATCGTATTACTGCAAATATATATCAAGGTGATATTTATGCTAATAGTAGTTGACTCCAGGTATATATCAACGTGACTATATTATTAATTATAAAAATAATCACTGATTCACATTTGTTTCTTTTGCTAACAATGTATCCTAACATTTTCGGATCAAAGAAGATTGTTTTCTGAATGAGTTTTGGGTGTTAGCGATGGAGAAATTGAAGACGACAACGACAATGATTTATCACTTGACATTCCATCAGATTTATTGATTCCAAATTCAGGTGATCCTCTTGTTTTTATCGTTGAAAACACATATCCCTAACTTTTACAAAACATGAACGATATAACGTGTTTCCAAAATAGAGCTATATTAGCTCCTAAAAATTCAATAGTCGACACAATAAATGATTATATGTTGGATTTAATTCCTGGTGAAGAAAAAACATATTTGAGTTATGATACTCCACTCGCACAGAATGTAGATGGTCAAACATCATACTCCCGAATTTTTGAACACGATTTCTACGTCGAGACTCCCAAATCACAAGTTGAGGTTTAGAGTTGGAGTTCCTGTTATGCTATTAAGGAATTTGAATAAAAAATTAGGATTATGCAGTGGAACAAGACTTATTTATTACAAGATTGAGAAAACGTGCTCTTGAAGGAAAAATATTCTTTTTAAATTTCAACGGAGACAATTTCCTTTAATGATTTCTTTTGTGATGACTATTAATAAGAGTCAGAGACAATCTTTAAAGCATGTTTGGATATATCTTCCGTCGTTAGTGTTTTCACATTGTCAGCTGTATGTTGCGATTTCAAGAGTTGCTTCTAGAAAAGGATTAAAAATATTGATCATCGACGATGACGGCGAATATACGACTAATACTTCGAATGTGGTCTATAAGGAAGTCTTCCGCAATATATCTTCTTTTTTATGAATATTTATCCAAAATTATTGTTGAACTATCGTTTAATGTTACTCAAAAAATTTCATATACCTTATGTTATTGCAATTATCAAATCGTAATTTATAATTACATATCTTACAACTAATTAGACTCGTGCACCGCACGGATCGATGTTCTAGTTTGTAAAATAGTCCTTAATGCTGCTTGAATTAATTAAAAATTTTCCTTCTACAAAAAAAATAAAAATTTATTTTAATTATATTGCGATGGGATAACGGTAACATCTCAAGAAGTTGAACACTTCTATAGGTGTTCACATGTATGTGTGATCCTTTAAACCATTTCATCCAATTAAACTAAACTCGGGTTTTACCCGAATCCGTTCAAGTTTGATCCCAATCCAAACCAACCCGTTCAAATATGAAGTTGTTTGATGCAGGTACATGTTTATTATTTTTCAAATCCATAAAGCTGTGAATCCAACCCGTTTAAAAAAATGTTATACTCCCTCCGGTCCTTTTTATAAGGAACACTTTGAAAAAATCACACAGAACAAGGAAACACATTTAACATAATTATTTTCATTTAATACTCTTATAAATTTAAATTTATTTCATGTTTACCCGTATTTAATTATTTTTTATTCAACTAACTTACTTATTTTTAAATTATCTTTCATAATAAATACGGGCATAAGTGAAATTGAACATTTAGAACATTTGAAAATTGGTCAAAGTTTCTTATAAAAAGGACCAAATTTTTTTCCCAAAGTGTTCCTTATAATAATGACCGGAGGGAGTATATTTTAAGATTTTTATGCGTAAAAATATAAATCTTTTGTCATATTTGAAGTGTTGTATGTATATTCGGGTGTTTAATTTTTTTTTTCTTTTACCACCAGTTTAATTTGGTTTGGAGATCGGTTCCGACATCAAGTAGTTTCAACCTCATACTAATCACAATTGCGGGGATCGAACTAAAAAATATTTGATATATGTCTATGTGAACATCCATTCATTTATTTTAAAAGTGAATTTTTAACCACCGAACTATCATCTATAATCTATAATCTATAACAATAATAAAGGCAAAACTTTTCTTTTGGTGTAGCCTATTTTTCTTTCAAAATTACCCTTCAATACAATTACATTTATTCTTTTCAAAAAATACAATTACATTATGCCATGACAAAAACATCTATAACTTCCATTCGGTTTTTTTTAATCTTCCAACCGCCACTTACAATTTTTGTTTCTCATATTTTCTATTGTTGGTCTTTGATGTTGAAAACAATGAGATAAATGGTAGATTTCCACTGCAATGCTCTCACAATATAGGAAGAGAGACAAAATTTGAGAAGTCTCAATTATTTAAGTGTATGATTGATTGGACCAAATTGAATATTTATGCGTCGATCAATTATGCACTAGCACAACATGATAATATTGAACCAAAACAAATGGAAATAGAATATTTGTTTTCTTACTGTTTGTGAAAATGGAAATCAATTATATTGCACATTTTGCACCCTCATTTTGATTTTTCTTCATATGTTTCATTTTATTTTTCATTTGTGTAAATTCTTTCATGCACTTTGGTTTTTATTGTTCTTGCTTTTAATTTAATCATCTTTTTTTATTCCATGACATAGAGTAATCATAGAAAGGGTGAAGGGCACATAACACATTGTTAATGGTGACTAACATTGTAGCGTGACTATGAGTCTATGACTATGACTATGAATAAGTTCCATTCGTAATTATTTAATTGTCATGTTAGTTGAGTCTTCAATATTATGGTACATTTGATATTGAATCATATTCTTTTTTTATATATTATTTGTAATCATTTAATATTTTGATAAATGAATGATGTAAGCATGGTTCCATATAGATATGAGTGCTTTGTTTTGCACAAGAAAGAAAACAAGATATGTAATGAAAAATTGAAGTTGAAAGTAGAATTTGTGGCATTATCTAAATTTTTCTATTATTCTGTTTTTTTGAGGGAATATTATATATATACTGAATTTACAATGGTATATATTGTTGAGAGATTTTTTTTGAGTTGAATGTTTACAATTTTACAATTATTTGCCGGTGTTTATACTTTGTCATTAAATGTGTCATTTTCTTCCATACATCTAATCATGCATATGTACTTAATTTTGTTTGAAGGTTACATACAACATCTTTAATATTTGTCAATGAAATATGAATTTGCCTCTGTTCCCACCATATGTTTGTGCAATGTTTTGTACAAAGAAAGGAAGTTGAGTGATTTTCAAAAGAAATGAGGTGTGTCCATAGTCCATAAACTTCCATCATCTTCATACCTTTTATTTTACTCAAAAGATCGCTATTTGATTAAAAGTCTTTTTAATTTTTTTCTCTCATGGTTCCAATCATATATATTATTATTTACAAAATTACGTGCAATTTTTCTATTTTATGTGTAATTATTTATTTTTTAATTTTTGTGTAATTCTTTTTATTTTTCTATTTTATGTGTAATTCTTTTTATTTTTTATGTGCATACATAGATGTTATTTTTTGATTTTTATTTTATGTGTAATTCTTTTTATTTTTCTATTTTATGTGTAATTCTTTATCTAAGGTGGACCAATGCACGTAAATTACAATTTTTATTTTGTTGGAAACTAAAAATACACAAATTAATTTAAATAAAAATAAAATTTATAATAAACCACTGTTTACAATTTATATACGTTGACGAAATAGAAACTGTGGATCACTCAATCGGACACGGAACGTGCCCGTTTGGTCATTGGTTGACAATAAAAGTAACAAAAAAAACAATATTTTCTCTTTGAAATATTGGATGGATTAGTATTTTAGGCAAAAAAAAAAAAAAAAAAAAGTAAAACCAGTCCACCACGTTTGGTAACCGTATGAAAATCGAAAACATACAATCCGTTCGATCTCTATGAAATCATCATCATATCCATAATCATGCAAATTCAGAATCACAGAAGAACTAAGCTGAGTGAGATTCAGAACAACAACAGAAGATAACAAACAACACTCACAATCACTAGGGTTTATTCATCCATGGCGCTAATCTTCTTCTTCCTCTTCCTCTTCTTCGCTTCTCACCTCCTCTCTTCCATTTCTGGTATCATCATCATCATCATCATCTTACATTTTTACTTCAATTTTTTATTTACACTCATTTCTCACTTTTTTTTTTTGTGTTTCATAGGTCAATCCAGCTCCATGGAATCGGTTCCTGATCTTCAGAATACTATGTATACCGACGTTGATGGATATCCTTGTGTTCGTTTGTTGAATCTTTCTGGAACAATCGGTTGTTCAAGTGAGTATATCAATTTCAGCTTCTATTGCAATTTCATGATTAATTGCAATTTGAAGTTAAAGTTTGCGATTATGAGTTGTTTAATTGATTTTTTGTTGATAATTTCATAGATCCTGGGCGTGATAAGGTTGTGGCTCCAATTGTAAGGTTTGAAAATGTTGATGACGTTTCGGAGCTATCTACTATATTGGTGTCATTGGATGATTTTCCAACTCTCTTTACCAGGTATCAAATTTCAACATTTCTGATTTTTCAGCTGCTAAATTTTATTGCATTTTGGTTAAATTTAAAGTTATTGAAACTTATCAAGCACCGACACAGACACAGCATTGACATGTCGGCACCGATAATAATTTGAAAAAAATGACATAATTCAATGTAAACATAGGTGTCGGTGCTGTGCCGTCAAAAAAATAGGTGTCGGTGCCGTGATGCGTGTTCGACATTTGGACACGCCTAATCCGAGGAGTTTTTGTGCTTCATAGATTGAAACCTTTATGTTTGGACTTAAAAATGTAGGTTTGGAACCAACATATGGTTAGTGACAATGTGAATTCAAACTTGAATTAGTCCTTGTTTAGTGGTATTAATATTATAGTTAATGTTGCTTCATTTATGGCTTATGATTTTTTTTTTTTAATTTCCCGAATGTGTTTTCTCGCTGTCAGATTATCAGCTGATCCAAGCTTTGCAAGAAAAGTTGGTGGTGTACTAATTGAATCAGTTACTGATTCACAGAAGAAGTTAAATGGTAAATACTATTGGTTTGCTTTAAGGATAGATAGAGTAGTATTTTATTTTCTTTTTAAAGATGCTCCCATGATAACATTTTTTTATATCATATGTAGGATTTTCTCCAGATCAAAAGTTTCCGCAAGCTGAATTTGCTCCTTATCATAATATCAGCTATGAATGGAATCCAATTGTACGACATGGATTTACTTTTTCTGGGGATATTTATATCTCATGTCAACATAATTTATTTGTCCTTTCCTTTTTCTTCTCTTTGCTTGTTTCCGCCAATTATTTTTCAATTCTGATTCAGTCATTTTCTAGAAGGGAATTTGTAGCTCATAAGTGCTTTCTGGTTTCTATATAGTTCTTTATTTTTGTGGATGTACATTGTATCATTGTCGGTATTCAGTGTCAAGGAGATAGGATAAGAAAGACAAATAACTAGGTCAAGTATGTCTTGGATTAGGATCAGAAGCATATTTTGACATTATATGTATTAGAAAATATATGGTGGGAATATAACCAATTATCTTTTGGATATAATGCTATATTAGTCTTGAGACAACACAATCAATTACTTAGAATGCTTAATTTACTTGTGTTTTCTTTTTGGTTCAACATCTACAGGGTTCTGGTATTATGTGGAAATCTTACAGTTTTCCCGTGTTTCTACTCACAGAAAGTGGCACAAATACTCTTAAAAAGGTATCACATAGTATGATAGTATTTTCACGTTTTTTCTTAAACTTGCAACACAAGACACGAGTGATGGGCTATTACATTTTGAGATTGTAGTTAGATACGTACGTGGATACAAAATTTGGAAACATGGTTCTTTTGTTTAAGTGAAAAGGTTTGTATGAAATGCAAGTTAAGTGGAAGGCATACTAGTTCTAACTTAATGGTGAGGTGATCATACAAAATAATGGGAAAATAGAGATAAAACCATAGGTTCTAAGTTGGATAGCTGAAATAAAGGAGTGCTTTGCATGTAATTTGTGATAAAAAGTAACACTCAAGTTCAAATAACATTTTACGGCACAACTGTGAAATCTGCATTGCTGTACAGGATTGAATGTCGATTGGTAAAGAGTCGATAATAAAATAAATTTAATGTTTTACGGATGAGAATTTTACAATAGATTAGTGCACAAGCAAGGAGAGATAGTATTACAAAGAAATGCATTATTGTGGAAAAGTTGAGGTAAGGGTTAAGGAGTTGGAGGTCTAGGTTTCAAGTCCTGGCAAGGAGAAAAAAACTAACATAACAATTAACATACTAACAGTTTGCCATTCAAAAAAAAAAGGTAGAGGAATATCTAAATCTAAGCAAACTCAAGCAGAACCATTGGAAATATTTGGATTTAAATAATTTGTCTTTAGAATCTTAGACATGATTTATGACAGGGCATTCTAACATCATTTGATATTTTTTATTTATATACTTAGTTTCACTGATACTAATTTAACTGACATTAATTTTATAGTGCCCTGACATGAATATTAGGAAGATTAATTTTCTTTCTTGTTGTACAGTTTGTATTAAAGAGTGAGAACAAAAAGAAAGCGTATACTTCTAATGTGGCCGAGTTTGATCTGGTGATGCAGGTAGGGTCCAGATTATTGTTAAGAATTATAATTTTCTGGCTAATGAAGAACAACGTTTCATTATTTGTTTTTCTTTTTTGATTATTTTGGATTAGACAATGAAATCTGGAACACATGATTCAGAGTCTTGTTTAAAAGAAGGAACTTGCCTCCCTTTAGGTGGATACAGGTGAAGTTTCTTAGATTCTACTCTATAATAAAATCTGCAAAAAAAAATTGTGGATGTGACTCTTTTTGGGTGGGAGTAAACTTGGGGTTAAGGGTGGCCACCCCTCAGTTTAGAGCAGCTCTCCAGGGTTATTGTTTAGTGAATATGAGGTGTATGTAATGTAACATTCATAACGTTAATCGGCTGTTGCCTCAAAACTATATACAAGGTCGATCGTGCAAGATATTGAGCATACATAAAAAGTTCAGATTCCTCCCACAAAATCTGAGTCACAGCAGTAATCCTTGTGTGTGTGTGTGTGTGTAATACACAGTCAGCTACTAAATTATATTTATCTTAAGGAATGCGTGTTTATATACCAGGGAGGGAAAACACGGGGGGGGGGGGGGGGGGGGTGGGGGGATTATCATTTTGAATGTAGCTTCGCATGGTTCGAGTAGCAGAAATGGGTTGTCCTGGATCTAGATTAAGAATTTATTAATGTCACTCCCTTCTCATTTTGCAGAGAAATTCAAAATCTTAGCCTTGTTATGATTGTTGTTAACTCTGTGTTTGTTTCATATGGAAGACAGTGTTTGGTCGTCTCTTCCCCCAATCAACATTTCATCCTCGAAACCGCCTAAGCCCATTATATTGACAGTAGCCTCTATGGATTCTTCTTCCTTTTTCCGGGACATAAGCCTCGGTGCAGATTCCCCTATTTCTGTAAGTGCAACTGCATTTACTACAGTGTGCTGACTTCTTTTGGGGACAAAATAAAATAAGTGTTTAAATATAATGTTTGTTCCAAAATGAAAATATAGTCTAATACATCGACTACTTTACAGGGTTTAATTGCATTACTGGCAGCAGCTGATGCGCTTTCTCGTTTGGATGGCCTTGGTGAACTTAGTAAGCAGGTGGGTACAAAATAATCAATGAAGTTTTCAGCTGTTGGACTGTTCATAACTGAAGGTTCTTGGAGTCGATTAGTAATAGGAAGCGGCTTGATAAGGCTCTAATGTTCTGGCTCTGCAGGCCAAATGCTACTTTAGGAGAGGGAGTAAGTAACTTGTACACAACAAATTGAAGGGAAAGTTAGTGTGAAGAGAGAGAAAAATATCTCAGATATGTTTATATAGGAAAATTATGAGGAAAAGGGGTTATGGGAATTCCGTATCAGCTAAATTTAGCTTATAGGTTGGCGCCAAAGGTGTTCACTAAGGCTAGGAGAATTTGCTTACATTTTCTAAATTGTTCTTCCAGTTTTCACTTTGGCCAAAGGTGTTTGACGGGAACCGTTCCTACCAATAGCTTAATTTTGTTAATAGTCACAAAGCTTTGACTTATTATAAGTTTCCCTGTGTCTTTCTGGTTTTATTTACCTTGAAGATCTCTTTCGGGGAAAAGTATCCTGATTGGTCAATATTTCTTAATCATTGGTATCTTCGTGATGCTTGTGAGATAATTATCTACCATACTTTCCAGTTTCTTGTGATGGAATTCTGATTAAATTTTGTTGTTTGGAATGCAATAACTGCACCAACGGCAGGAAACCTTTTGCACTCCCCTTTTTTAGTTTCTACATAGTGAACTTCTAGTGTTTCTTCTCTCCTCTTTCTTGTGGGTTTCCTTTTAAGAAGAGCACAAATGTATTGTGTTTATCATTATTATAATATGTACTCATGTTACAGTTTCTATTGTGTGGTGCTTCATGCTTTCAAACCTACAGGTAGTTGTTCCCTTGGATTAATTGGTGCAAGTTTCCCATACTCAATGTATTTGTTTATACAATAATTATCAGGGTTGCTTTTTAAAACCCGTGTAGGATGCATTTGGATAAGGTTTGAAAATAAAAAGGACTAGAAATCACTTAATGATATATGCTTATAACTTTTCTTTTTTTGAATCAACTTATAACTTTTATTTAAAAGCTACTCTTCCTAGATTTTGAGAACAGCACTAAAAACATTGGCTTATAAACAATTTTAACATTTTTTTTTAATTCAGGAACATGTTATTTATTTTAAAACTGAATAAGCGGGCTTATGTTTTATAATACTCAAGAACCAAGTAGTTTACCGTGTTGTTACTGCTTCTCTGAACTTTATTGCTAACAGTTTCATAAACTCAATGCAGCTTGTTTTTGTAGTTTTCACTGGAGAGGCATGGGGTTATCTTGGAAGTAGGAGATTTTTGGTAGAACTTGACGAGCACTCAGATGCTGTCCATGGCCTTAATCACTCATTAATTGAAAAGGTACTCTGCATCCTATCTTTCTAGTAAATATGACCACTGAGCAGTATTGGAGGGTGACCTGATGCGCATTATGAGCGAGATTGTTTATAAATGCCTCCTCGAGATTTACTTTATTTGTTAACTGTCTAACTTACGCTTTTGTGGTGGGGTGTTTCACAGGTCCTTGAAATTGGTTCTGTTGGGAAGGGTCTCAGTCAAGGTCAAGGTCAAGGTGCTAAAAACTTTTTTGCTCATGCTGAAGGGGTGAGATGATCAATCTGTTAAATTTGTGCACACTAATGCCCTTTTTCAATTTTAGTTGGATAAAATGCATTGTGTTATATAAATATAATTGTGTCCACCATCAGAATTAGAGTATTGTGCCAAATCTGCTTCTGACTAACATCACATCATTGCAGGATTCTTCTGCCACAGATCAGATTATGGTTGCCCTGAAACATGCACAAGAATCACTGCTATCTGAAGACATACGGATCACATCTGCAAGTGCCTCAAATCCTGGGATACCTCCATCATCTTTAATGACCTTTTTAAATAAGGTTTTGGATACTTTCCTTTTCACCCCCTATAACGACATTACTGTGAAAGGTGTTGGGTAGACATTCCAGTGCTTACTAGGAATATACACAATTTACAAGTAATATTGGTTTCTTAAAAATCAACGTCTTAAACTTCGGAGTTTATAAAGTTCATTAGTGAAGTCCCTATAACTACATTACTGTGAAAGGTGTTGGCTAGGGAGCCCACCAGTGCTCACTAGGAATATACACAATATATAAGTAAAAGTGGTTTCTTAAAAATCAACGTCTTAAATTTCAGACTTTATAAAGTTCATTAGTGAAGTCCTTATTAAAGGGAAGGGTGTGGTGATTTGATAGTTCCCATATATTTTCTTTCTCTTAATGCATTACATTAACGATCTTTGTCTTTTAGAGTCACGTTTTTTCAATCTTCACCGTTCCTATATTACCATTTACAATTTCACACACATTTGCTTGAGATCAATTTGATGTAAAGCACACAGATTGTCCTTATTTGGATATGTAGACACCGAATGCAATCTTTTATTATACCTGTGAGCAACATCACATTTTGAACAGTGTCAATGTATTAACTCCATATTTAAATGGTGGGGTGCTATCATGGGCACACCACACTAACATGCTAAATAAAGCAACAAAAAGGAAACTGCTGCAGCTACATAAGTAAGCTGCACAACAGGTTCCTTAGACCGAATTCTTAATTTGCCATGTTGAATCATTTATTTGTATTGACTGTACCATGTTGAATCACATAGTTTATCAATGCACAATGAGTGCATGCATTAATGTACTATCTTGAATCACATCAATGGTATTGGCTTATATCGAATTCCATAGCTTTCCATTGTTCTTTATTTTTTTTCTTTTGTTCTTTCCTTATTTTATATCAGAATCCTGGAATCTCTGGTGTCGTGTTAGAAGATTTTGACTCTTCCTTTGTCAACAAGTTCTACCATAGTTATCTTGATGATTTATGTGAGTTAATCTATGAGCCTGACATTATTTTTTGCTTACTTGTTTGACATTCTAATCTTTCATGGTTATATCCCATGTCACATGCCTTCTCATTTGTATGATTAATGCAGCAAATGTGAACTCATCGGCTGTAGTTGCTGCTGCTTCTCTTGTTGCTCGAACCCTTTACATACTTGCTAGTGAAACTAATGATGTACAAAATTCAACTTTGGCTGCTATAAATGTAAATGTCACACTTGTTGAACAACTTATGGATTGCTTGTTGGACTGTGATCCCGGTCTTTCATGTGAGTTGGTGAAGAAATATATTTCACCCGCTTCAACCTGTGCGAGCAATTATGTCGGTGTTATCTTGGATGAACCTTCATCCACACCTTATCTAGGATACATTAATGATGTTCCTAGGTTCATCTGGAATTTTCTTGCCGACATAACTTCTATCCCAAAGGAGAATAATAGCTCAAGTTGTCAAAAGGGTTGCAACGGTAGAGATGAAGTTTGCATTAAAGCGGAGACTGATGGAAAGGGTGTTTGCGCTCTCTCTACAACTAGGTATTTTCTTGTCTGAATGTATATAGATTTAGTAAACAGATATGTTTCTTGGTCCTGAATTTGGGATACATGTTGCTGGTATTCGGTAGCTTCTCACTTTTTTATCTAAATGTACTTTACAGATTTAGTAAATGGGTATATGTTTCTTAGTCCTCCTGAATATAGTATATATGTTGCCGGCATTCTGTAGTTTCTTATTGGTATTCTTTTCCAGGACTAGGCATGTTTGCTATCATTTAGATCCTGTTTGGATTGACTTATTTTTGACCTTATGCGAAACAGCTTATGCAAATAAATAAGCTTTTATGTTAATTCATGAGTTTTCACAAATGAAAATTGTATTTTTATAAGTTGTTATTTCATAAACTATCTTGAAAAGTTTATAATAATACATAAAAGCTTATTTATTTGCATAAGCTGTTTCGCATAAACTAAAAAATAAGTCAACCCAAATGGACCCTTAATGTTGTGCTTCTACCCCTATAATTGAATTGAGTTTTATAGCCCGCAGAATTGGATTAGTAATGTATTCATTTTATTATGGCAACACAACCGAACCCATGTATAGAACGTAAAACGGCTGCACGTTTCGACCTGAGTCCAACTTAAGTTAAAATGAAACTTGGATATTCCACGGTTGTTTTCAGATTAGAATCATGTCTGAATCTTTTTGCCTTTTAAATTGAATATTTGATATTTCATGAAGCAGATTTTCAAATTACCTGTTTATTTTCTACACGTACATGTGCATACATTTTTCTAGATTAACCCAGTAGTTTTCCTGTTAAACTCAAGAGGTGGTGTCGTTCTCAATATGCCTCCTCAAATGGATTTTATTCTAGAATCCGTACCATTTCTAAGATTTATGTTACAATTTTGGAACCTTGTTAAGTATGCTAATGTGATTTACGTAGTTGGGTAGACTGCATCATTTTGATGGTTAGACTATTCACATGTTTATATGCCTGGTTTCATTTTCCAGGTACTGCACTTGTTGACTTGACATGATTAAATGACTATATTGATGCCCTGTAATTTTACCTTGATGTATAATCTTTTACAGGTATGTTCCAGCATATTCAACACGGTTAAAATTTGACTCCGGAGTATGGAGTGTTTTGCCCCCTAATTCCTCTGACAAAATGGGGGTTGTAGACCCAGTCTGGACAGAAAGCAACTGGAATACAATAGGCATTCGGGTCTACACAGTCCAAATTGCTGCATATGATCGGGTTGTTCTGTTTGGGGGAATTGCTCTTACAATCTTGGCATACCTTGCAATAACAGTTACAAGAACTTTCGTTGCTAAAGCGACAAAGAGGGATTGACACTATTAATATTGATGAAAACTAACTGCAAATTTTGTGAAACTAGGGCAATATTAAATATGTTGACAGGAAAATTCCTAGTTTCTGAAGATTTTCCCAAGGATGTGCATTATTTAGGCTGCATTCTTGTGCTTGTGAATTTATCTGCAACACAGCCTTGTTTTATAACTTGTAGTTAAGTGTTAGGAAATGTAATGAAAACAAAAAGTGCTAGGAAATGTAATGAAAACAAAAAGTTTAAAGCTTATCGTGTTGTGTATTTGTTAGTCGTAGTTAGGAACCAGCATCCTAAGTTTTATTTGGTTAGTTTCACTATTATTATTACCATGGCTGAAGGATTTCAATATATCCTTTGGCTTTGGTGTATGTGGTACTGCAATAGTTTTGTCGAAATAACTGCTTTGGGTATTCAGTGGACAGAGCTAAATACTCGCGGGGGTCCCCATTTTCCATTAGAGGGTGACTACCTCTACCTACAATTTCATTTTTGAGAACGTTAATGAGAAGCTTAGTTGGGGTGCATTTGACTAAATTCGTCATTTAAAGGTGTTAAGATGTTAAAGGACTCGAGTTCAAGTCTCAGTAAAGGAGAAAAGTACAAACATCAATAACAAATTACCGACTTTGATCTTTAATGAAAAAACTTAATTGTTGTATGTTACGCAATTGCAAACAAATTTGTTTCCTTTTTTTTTTTTTGAGGTTAACTTGTTGCCTTCTTTAGTGTGTGAAAAAGTGGATGAATTGTGCAAGAGTTTTATATGGGGTGATAAAAGATGTGGCTAGGATGTAAATATCAATGTGGGCCATGGTATTATTCCTCGTATTGATAGGAGGAAGCAAAGAAATAATTTTTAGCGTGGAATATGTTTTTGTTCCGATCCTTGGATTCTAAACACCGTTTATCTTATAGATGTGACAACATTTACAACAAAGTTGACGTAGTAGAAAGATGTAGGCATGTGACCTTTGCAAATGAGCTAGATTGTTGGAGTAAGAATGAAATTTGTCGTAAACTCCCTAGCATCATTATTGATTTAATTGAGGCCATTTCAGCTCTAGTGGTGGATAATGGGATGTTTCGGACTGAGTCAAGGTCCATTCCCAAACTGGATCGGGTCACTCGAAGCATACTTAGTTGAGCAGACTAAGCGGTGGACACACCTTAAAATCATATTTCGGGATTGAAGTACAATATGTTTTTTTGGAGTATTCTTAGACATTGTTTAGTGGTGTAGAAATGATCTTGTTTTTAGCGACACACCTTGCACGTATAATGAATTGAAAGTTCGAACTTCATAGGTTGTTCATGACATTAGGGATTGTTTGATGCAGTATAAGATGATTAGTCTGAACATTGAAAGTATTAAGAACTATGATCATATAAAGTTGATGCCTCTCAATGTTGGTACAATTGCATTGGATTTAGATGCAACAATGATTGATGCATGAATGCATGTACCTTGTGGAGAGGTCTCAAGAGATGATAAAACAATTTTTTTTTTTGAATATGCAACAAAGGAAGATGCTTGTATTGTTCTAAATGTAGGGCTTAGACAATTTTTTCACACTCTTCAAAATTGCTTGGAATAAAGGTTATTGAGATATCATAGTCTATTTAGAATCTTTGGTAAGTATAGTTCTTCTCATACTTCTTTTACACTTGTTTCTTAAGGGGAGGTGAATCATATAACAAAATACGACTTATTTTTATATTCAAACAATAAATTCTTTGAACAATAAATTCTTTGAATTTTATCATTTGTTTGTAATATCTTATAGACATGTTTCCTCTTTTCTTGGGGATTAGCCTTTTCAACAAAAATAAAATACATACATTATATTAAAGTTTTGATTGTATTGACAGTCTATATAAAAAAATTAAAATTAAATAAAAATAAAAATCACATGCATATTTATATACTCCTTCCGGTCCTTTTTATAAAGAACACTTTGGGAAAAAAATTGATTCTTTTTATAAGAAATTTTGAACAATTTTCAAATATTTTAAATATTTAATTTCACTTATACCTTTATTTATTATGAAAATGAATTTAAAAATAAGTAAGTTAGTTGAATTAAGAGTAATTAAATAAATTTAAATTTATAAGAGTATTAAATAAAAATAACTAGGTAAAATGTGTTTCTTAATCCGTGTAATTTTTTTTCAAATATTCCTTATAAAAAAGATTGGAGGAGTAGAATGAAAGGATGTAGTGGGAAAACAATTGACAAACGGGTCAGAATCAAACCCGAATCATAAATCGGATCAATTCACCCACCCATATCAGCAAATAAAATCCATTTTCTTCTCCCTTCACAACATCCCCACTCTCCACACAAACACACTCACATCACATTTCATATTTCCCAAATCAGTAAACACAAACCGAACATTCCATCTCCGATCTAACACCAATCTCCGTCGCAAATCACAAAACACCGTCGCAAATTCACAATTCACAACAACAGATACAAAACACAGACAAAAAAATGGGGTTAGGTTTGTTAGCTTCCAAGGCCATAAGGCCAACCACCCGGCTCATCAATTTTCAAAACCCTAACAACCTTTTCCTCCGTACAATCGTTTCCAAACCGGAGCTTCGTAATCCCGAACCTGCCGCAGCTCAACCGGAGCAACCGCTTGTCGATCTCTCTCCTCGGACTCCAGTTGGTGGTGCTAGAGTCCATTTCCCCAATCCTGATGATGCAATCGAAGTTTTCGTTGATGGTTTTCCCGTTAAAATCCCTAAAGGATTCTCTGTTCTTCAGGCTTGTGAGGTTGCTGGCGTTGACATTCCTAGATTTTGTTATCATAGCAGACTTTCAATTGCTGGTAATTGCCGGATGTGTCTTGTTGAGGTTGAGAAATCTCCTAAGCCTGTTGCTTCTTGCGCTATGCCTGCTCTTCCTGGTTAGTTTCTTTTTTTTTTTTTTTTGTTGATTTTGTTGTTGGATTTTCATTCGGGTGATGATTTTTATGCATGGATTTTGTTTATCTAAGAAAGTTGTGGTGTTTGTTTGTGATTTGAGGGATTCTTATGATTTGTTCAAGGGCATTGGTATCAAACATAGTTGATGATTATATTGTTGCTGGCTGTTATTTATGAATTTCTAATTTGTTGAATGTGTGATGAATTTTGATCAGTTTAGGTTATTTGGAAATTTTAGTTTGTAGAAAATGGTGAAACTAGTGATTTTCCATTTACTATGTACAAGTGAATATAAATGGATTGGTGGGTGGCCCGAAACGATAGACTCTGGTACCATCCTAGAATTAGGTGTTGGGCCTAACTCAACCCTACAAACATTCCTTGATTTTGTTTAAATGAGGTTTTTAACCAATTATTGTTTTGATTCTTGTTAAAATTAAATACTGTCATATGTTTATATTTAGGGATGAAAATCAAGACTGACACACCTGTGGCAAAGAAAGCCCGAGAAGGAGTGATGGAATTTTTATTGATGAATCATCCATTAGATTGCCCAATTTGTGATCAGGGTGGAGAGTGTGATCTTCAGGATCAGTCAATGGCATTTGGCTCTGATCGTGGTCGGTTCACTGAAATGAAGAGATCAGTGGTGGATAAAAATCTTGGACCTTTGGTGAAGACTGTGATGACTCGGTGCATTCAATGTACAAGGTTCATTCTTTTCCTGCAAACTTGATTATCTTTACTTACACTTTTTTATAACTATATCATACATTGGAAGTTAGACATTCGTTTTGACTTTTATCTTCTAAAAGAAAGTATAAAGTGCTCTGATAGTTCATATTAATATTATGTCAATGATATTCTTGTAAGGATTAAGGACCTTCTTGAGTTGCATAATTTTGTTTGAAATGAAGCAGTGGTCATTGTTACAGTGTGATAGTTACTGAGGGAGCCTAAGTGTCAACATCATTTTCATATGATTAAAATAACATTCTGGGGTGATAATTTAGTTTGATTGTATTATTATCTTACTAGTGTTTGTTTGCCGGATACACAATTTATTTCTGAGATTAAGTTTCTTGGGAATATAAGGTGGGAAACCTTCTTCCCAAATCCCAAGATAATAGACAAAACATTTTGGTTAATAGTTTAATTCTGAAAACTTTTTAAAAAATAATTCCAAGGAATAGCTAAAATGCGTTTGGCTTGGGATGCATATTCCTGAGAATGATCGATAATAATTATAAAAATGCCCCTACTGTAAATGCAGTAAAACAACCAACGATAAAGCTGTCAAAGCGTTCGACATAGTGCTCCTTAGCCTTGAGATTTCCAAACCCTATTCATGAAGATGTCTATAAATTATCTCTTGTCTTATAGTGTGCGTTATTTTCAATTTTTGATGGAAGCATTTATTCTTTGAATTAATTTAACATTTGTATAGTGGGAGAGTGACAGTATGTATTGGACCATGACCCAAATTGTTTCAAGACTAGTAGTTACTTTAAAAAAAGTAGATTATTAGTGTCAATTAACTCACTAAGAAACGATGGCAGGTAGACTTTGCCCAGAAAAAACAAGCAGTTTGCTGAAGTGAAGGGTAGGAGTAGGACTGGGTTTTCATAGCAGATCATGGTTAATGTTTCCTGGGTTTAGCTCAGTTGACAGGCATTGCATTATATATGCAGGGGGCCGGTGTTCGAACCCCGGTCATCCCACTTATCCACCTTAAGGTTGGAATTTCTAGCCACTAGGCTACTTGACCAAAAAAAAAAACTTGCCCACCCCTATCTCATGGGAATAATATTGACGAGAACATGTGTGTTTCTCTTTCCTGGGTATTATTTATTCTGGTTTCTTGTTTTCTTTTCATATATCAAACAAAGGAACATTTAGTTCCAGCCTTACAATCCCAGGAATATTTTTTGTATCACCGAAACAAATGCCCCCTTAACCTTTAGTTCCAGCTAGGTTTCTTTTAATTTCTGGTTACTGACATTTGGTAGCAATAGGTGTTAGCAATTTTGTAAAACCTAACCTCCGACATTTGGGAGCCATGCTCTTTTTGTTATTAATTAAATGCTATATGTATTGAAAAGCAATGCTATCTGAGTGCCTTAACGGATCTGGTGGAATATCACTTTCTTCCCACAGGTGTGTTAGATTTGCATCAGAGGTTGCAGGGGTTCAGGATCTTGGCATGTTAGGTCGTGGAAGTGGAGAAGAGATTGGAACATATGTTGAAAAACTCATGACAAGTGAACTCTCTGGAAATGTGATAGATATCTGTCCTGTAGGAGCACTCACTTCAAAACCTTTTGCATTTAAAGCCCGGAATTGGGAGTTGAAGAATACAGAGACCATTGATGTTACTGATGCTGTTGGGTCCAATATTCGAATTGATAGCAGAGGACCTGAAGTCATGCGCATTGTTCCTCGTTTAAATGAGGTTAGATTCTGATGGAAATGTTTTATCAAACTATTTGCAGTTGCAAAAAATTCAATTTTCCTTGTGGTTCTAAACATGATTTAACTTTTTGCAAAAAACTATTTGCAAGAAAAACCATGGTACCAAGTTTGCTGGTGCTTAAATACTAAGGAGTGTTGTCCTATGATATCATAGTATGAATTAATTTGGAAAATTTGTTATTTATTAAGTTAATCAATGAATTGATACTTACCAAAAGAGATGATACCAATGAATTCTGGCCTTGATATATTTATTTGGTTGTAGGCTTTTTCTTTATTAACTCTGCATTACAACAATACTATTATGCATGTTGTTTTGTTTGAAAAACTGATGTTGATTTTTGTTTTTTTCCTGATATCAATTTGGTTACTGTCTAACATTAGCAATAATTCAACTGATGTGGGTTTTGAAATTTAAGTAGAAAAAGACCAGAGCATCACAATAATTGTTATTATGCGACCAAAGGACCTTCCTGAGTAATTATGCAATTTATTTCTAACTGAATAGTTATACTTTCAAAAGCATACATGAAGATTTCCCTTGTGATTTAAAGGCTTTGATTATGGGCAGTTGCTTTATGGAGACCTTTCAGTAAACCAGTCTTTTTGAAGGGATGTCTGAAGGAAAACAGGGTGGTTTTAAGTGTTATTGGGCCCTTGCCCTTGGTCATGAATGGAGTAACTATAGGATATAGACTAGAGACTATATTTGCTATAAAATGCAGACGTGGGTTTATTTTTTTAAGTGTTTTAGACCCTCGGGCTATTTTTTCACAAGATAGAGTTGTGTCTAAACTTGAGAAATTGAAGACCATATGGACAGATTCCCACATCCCCTGTACATGGCCTGACAAATTTTACACTACAAATATTTTTGCTCCCAACTCCATATAAGTATTTAATTTTAAAAGCTCACTTCATTGAATCTTCATGTTTTGTGGTGAATCCACTTTTTATGAGCAACTAGTTAGGAGTCCCAGTGAAAATTAATCTTTTAGGCTTTGTTTGCGAGTTTGGTTTTGGAGGGTTAAGTCTATATTTTGATATTTATAAAAAAATTGAAAGAACATGATAAATGATGATATAATATGTCAATCACACTTAACTTTCATTTATAAGATCATTTTAGTGTCCTTACTTTCTCTGGGTTACATTTATTATGCTTAGTTTGGCAGATTATTTCATAATTTAAGTCTTCTGAAAAACCATGGTGCTTTTATTATGGAAGCTTTTTGCTTAGGTGTTTTACTCTTCGTGGAAGGAAATGATGGTTTCTCTTTGTAGTTTGTTATTGAAGCCTGTTCAACTTTCCCATTGCAGGACATAAATGAAGAATGGATTTCAGACAAAACCCGCTTTTGTTATGATGGTTTGAAGAGGCAGAGGTTAAATGACCCTATGATTCGTGGTCCTGATGGTCGCTTTAAGCCTGTGAACTGGCGTGAAGCCCTTTCTGTGGTAGCAGAGGTTGCACATCAAGTTAAACCAGAAGAAATTGTTGGAATATCTGGCAAACTTTCTGATGCCGAGTCCATGATTGTACTAAAAGATTTCTTAAACAGGTTGGGGTCAAATAATGTGTGGGGTGAAGGCATTGGCGTAAATACTAATGCTGATTTAAGATCAGGATATATTATGAATACTAGCATTGCTGGTCTTGAGAAAGCAGATGCTTTCCTGTTGGTTGGCACCCAGGTATATCTCTCTAATTTATTTTAGTGAGCAACTTTCTCTAGTTTTATGTTTTGGTTAATCAATGATTCCTGTTTCATATTGAATTGCCATTGTTTTCTAGCAATACCTTTGGGATTGCACTTGTTTGGGAGATTCTAATCAAGACTAATCAATAATTTGTTCAAAATAAAATAAAATTAAGACCAATCAAACAATGAAACTAATGAAAATTATTGTTGGATGTGCTATGCTGGCATCTTTTTTTTGGGGTCTTTAAATGCTACCATCTTCTATGCATTCATATCTGGTGTCTGTTTGACTTATCTGGTGTTCACTCCCAAATTTGCAGCCACGGGTGGAAGCTGCTATGGTTAATGCCAGAATACGTAAAACTGTCACGGCAAACCAAGCCAAGGTCGGTTACATTGGACCTGCTACTGATTTTAACTATGATAACCAACATCTTGGTACTGGTCCTCAAACACTTATTGACATTGCTGAAGGTCGACACCCATTTTCCAAGATTATTTCAAATGCCAAACACCCTGTTATCATTGTCGGTGGTGGGATTTTTGAGAGGAAGGATCAGGATGCAATTTTTGCAGCTGTTGAAACCATCGCAAAGCAAGGGAATGTTGTCAGATCTGATTGGAATGGCCTTAATGTATTACTTCTCCATGCTGCCCAGGCTGCTGCACTTGACCTTGGACTTGTGCCCCAATCTGAAAATAGCCTTGAATCTGCAAAATTTGTATATTTGATGGGAGCTGATGATACAAACTTAGACAAGATCCCAAAGGACGCTTTTGTTGTTTATCAAGGTCACCATGGTGATAAGAGTGTTTATCGTGCTAATGTCATTTTGCCAGCAGCAGCATTCAGTGAGAAGGAAGGTATCTATGAAAATACTGAAGGATGCACACAACAAACATGGCCTGCAGTTCCAACAGTTGGTGACTCCAGAGATGATTGGAAGATAATTCGAGCTCTATCTGAGGTAGCAGAGGTGCGTTTACCCTATGATACAATTGGTGGGGTTCGCGCCCGTTTGAGGACTGTAGCCCCAAACCTTGTCCAAATAGATGAGAGAGAACCAGCAGCGTTGCCGTCTTCGCTGAGACCAACCTTCACTCAGAAGGTGGATCCAACACCATTTGGGGTTGCAGTTGAGAATTTCTATATGACTGATGCCATTACCAGGGCATCAAAGATAATGGCTCAATGCAGTGCTATGCTGTTGAAGAAATGAAGCATGTATTATTTAATTTTTTTGGTTTAAATAAAAATGCAGATTCATGTTTTTCTTTTCATGACCAACCAAGACCTTGCTTGTGCAAAGCTTCTCGGACGTTGGAAGTGCTCTCTAATTTGAAACTAGGCTTTATCTGTTCCATTTGTTGTATTATCACGGTGTAAAAGCACCACGTTTTTGAACTGTTGCTATGTACAATTCGGGTTATCTGACTGATTGTTAAAGTTTGCCCGTCTCATAAAACGAAACATTGGAAACGTAAACAATCCAAAACTACATTCAAATATAATAATTGGTCTGTTTGCATTTATTTTTATTCGCATTACATCAGATATATTGAAGCCATTTTAGCAACAACACGAAATGTGTTGAGGGAAATATATGCTTCATGATAGAAATGCTGATGATATCAACTTATTTGTAGCCACTGATGTTATGGGCATTACATCAGATATATTGAAGCCATTTCAGCAACAACACAAAATGTGTTGAGGGAAATATATGCTTCATGACAGAAATGCTGATGATATCAACTTATTTGTAGCCACTGATGTTATGGGAATCACTTCTGCTCCTTTGAACGTGAAGAAATGCCCGACTCATTGTATGAGCGTTCCCAATTCTTCCCATCAAAATGCTTGATTTCAACGTGTGTCAATGTTCCGGAATCGACACACCTGAATGAAACTGCAACTCCATCTGGGTTTGAGCGTGGATAATAGAATGAAGTTATACCACATACTTTACAGAATGTGTGCTTTGCAGTGTGAGAACCAAACGTGTAAGTTGTAAGAAACTCAGCAGAATTTCCCAAAAGCTCAAATTTGCCAGCAGGTACAATAAAATGAACATTAGCTCTCATATAGCAGTTTGAGCAGTTGCAGTCCCATACTTCAACACTAGAAGGAGCAAGCACTCTCCACCTTACACTCTTACAATGGCAGCCTCCTGTATGCACCACTTTTTCAGCTTCCATTTCAGGATTCTAGACAATGATCAATGAAAAATTAAGTTAAGCAAGGAAGAATAATAGTTTCTGTTCTGCATAATTTTAATACTGAAGCAATAGAAAGGGGTGATTATGATTTACGAGTGTGACAAATATTATGTTGCCATTGAAATATTCTCACTAATAAAAGGATTATGCCTTTTGCAAATCAAAGTGAGGATGTGTCTGTCTCTACCTAGAGACAGAATATAATATTGTGTCTTTCTCTACCTAACAACACCTTAAGCTTTAAGCTTTTAGTTACCTAACAACACAATAGAGTTTGATTTTTGCTGTCACCCATTTTTCTAATCTAACTACAAAGTTGAGTTTCAGTAAGTGAATCTATGCATTTGATATGTTGCATGAGAGAGTTTATCAGACAACACATAATAACTTAAACTTTTAAAAATAAATGATTCATGAAATAAAGTTTTCTATTCTTTTGTGAATTGATGAAGATCAGTACCTAAGGAAAGTTACTGAGCAAGTTGTGTCATGTGTGGTTTTATCAATGTGCACAATATAAGGACAACAATTAAGAAGTAAATACATTTCTTGGGTAGGTAAGTTTCATACACCTAACAAAAGAAGCAGCTAATTAAAAATAAAACATAATTATAGGTGCTTTGACAATAATCAAAAATAGAAAGGAAATACCTAACCTTATCGGATGAGATGAGATTAGCTGGTAGAATTTGACAACTTATAGAGGAAAACTTCAATTTCGCATTTTCATTTATATATTATAGCCAATAACAATAATATAATACATTAATCGGTGCAAATATTTATTAATTAATAATTAATCTGGTATGTTTATTGACTCGAGTTTCAGTATATTGTTGTTTATTGTGAGTTTCAGTAAGTAAAGTAAGTACTGATGCGGTTGATATGTGTAGGGATGAATTTGAGCGGTGATGCATAAAAAATTTCTACATTGTTTACTAATCATAAATTATTACATCATTAATTAAAAGTATCAAATTTTGGTAAAGAAAAATAGTATCAAACTTTTTGTTCATAGGAGAAGAAGTGGTAAACATCAGTACACTATTAAAACTAACACATAACTGTGTAAATATTTGACCTAGACACGGTCAGTTGAGCTAAAATTTAAGATATATCAAAATTAATTTTATCTGTAGCAAAATAGCAAGCACCACATGAAAATTACGCACAATTGTCAAATTTTGAGTTCAAACTCGGATAAATACATTCAGTCTATCAATATCGAAATTATTAGTTAAGTCAAGTTTTATAGACTATAATATCAATTTTTTAATTATCTCGTGAAATTTTGGATCTCACTATTAAACTAGGACTTGTGGAGTAAAAGTATCAATTTTTTACCTCTAAGTCACAAATAAGATTATTTTTATGACTGGATGTTCATATTGAAATACATAATAATAATTGAATCTGCAAAATAACGTGAAAAAACAATGAAACAAATAAGTAATATTTAGAAGCTCGTTTAGCATCTGAAGTTGCTGTGGTGTAGTGGTTATCACGTCAGTCTTACACACTGAAGGTCTCCAGTTCGATCCTGGGCAGCAACATATTTGTTTTTTTTTTCTTCTCAAAAACGAATGGTCAAATTCAATTGTAGCCCACCATAGTAATTGGGCCTTCGACTCCACATTTTGGCCCACTATAGTAGTGCTTGAAAATTAAATTCTAAAAGGATAAGTATGTATCACATTAAAATTTGAACTTTTAAATATAACTTTATAAATAGTTTTCTATTTCATTTATATTATTAAGAGTTATAGGTATACGATGAGAGTTTTTAAATATCCCAACTTAATTAAATATCTACTCATTTCTTGATGTCTAGATACTCTTATCTTATAAAAAAATAATCTGTATTTCAAAGTAAAGTTCTGAATGAATAAGAAAGCAAAATCATAAAAATAGAAAGTTAAGAAAAATAGAGATACTATGGTTGAGATGAATAGATTAGATGTAATATAAGGATATAAAAGCAACCTTTCTAATTTTAACTAATTTTATTTTTCAATTGCACCGTCTTACTTTATTTTGTTTCACAAAAATAGTCCTATATATAATGACCACCACTCCTTTTCCCAACGGTGGTGACATGAGATAAGTATGGAGACATTCTATCATGTTTTGTTTTAAAGACAAAGCCATCATCATAGATTCTTGAGATGAAAAGATATAACATGTTACTATTTACTTAATAGAGATTCCCCTTTGATAGTTAGGCTCAACAATGTTTTTTTTTTTATTTTTTATAATGAGCTGGGGATCGAACCTTAGACCTATAACGTACTACCCAAATTCCTCACTACTAGACCAAACCTAGTGGCTTTTTTAGAATTCAAGTTTTCATAGTTTTTGTGAACAAAATACCATACCATAGCTTATACAAAGTGACAAATGCTAGTGAAAGACAGTTTTGGTGGAATATTAGCCTCTTTAATGATGCATTTGTACACTAATTTTGCTTAAAGAAAGTTGATATAGTGAAGAAGGAAAATAAATCGGAGGATAAAATATAAAACTATTAATGTATGAAAAATGTTCACTCAGTACTTTTTTTTTTTTGACAGGAATGTTCACTCAGTCCTTAAGGTTAAAACTAAGGTACAAACTATAAAACTATTAATTTTCAAGATGTTCAAAAATAAATACAAGATGTTCAACGAAAAAAAAAAAAAAAGGTTACAAACACTGCCAATTATTCACGGCAAGTTCAAACAATTGAAAAGGTTAGACCATCACAAATTCATATTATATGAAAAACTTTTTTTGAGACCTCATCCACCACCAAAATAAAATTTTCACCCTAGCAAACATAGCTTCAACCAAAGAACCTAATGTGAGCAAATAACTTCTTATTTGTATCGTTCCAAAGATTCCAACAACACACCAACCAAACGGGTCGTAAATCAGACCGGACATCCTTAGCAAAAACATAGAAATTGCAAAATTGCAAACCATGATCGTCAACAACTTTAGCTAAAGGACCAAATACACCTAACCAACTCAAAATTTTACCTTTTATATCGATTTAGAGAAATCACAATTAAAAAACAAGTTATTTCAACGATTCCGCAGAGAGAACTAGTGATCAAGAGTTACTCGATCCCTAACTGACATATTCGATGTACACTTTAACAAATCTTGAAGAGTCATTTCATGCCGCACTAAATTGTTCTTTGATGTAATCTATTTCTTTTATGTATCTAAAAGAACCAAAATCAGCATGAAGAGAGTACTTATTAATTAAAATTTTTGGTTAATTTTTGTGTAGCTCACAATTCACAAGCTTAAATTACATATACCGACATGAATAAATTTCTTGCTCAAGTAAGTTTTCAAAATACATGTCACTTTATAACTTTTTTTTATTGAAGAAACTTTATAACTTTTTTGTCAAACCAAGGTCCAATCAATCTTTATTATTAATTTCTCCTCTTATTTAGATTTCTACGTGTGTGCACTATATTTTTTTACTTAGTCTTCTATGTGTGCACCACTTCATTCCAATCTACACTTTCTATATTTTTTCAAAGTGACCCAAATTAAATCCTAACAAGAAAACGAAATGAAGGGTGTTGGGGAACAAGTCCATGTATCCTTTTGGTAAAGTGGCACTATGCTTTGAGGAAGATATGGAACAATGCACATGGAGACCCTAACAACTCCTAGTGCCACCTGAAGCTCTTATGGACCCCATAGTAATGAATTAGGGACCTATGATGGTTATTGCTTCTATAGAAGCCCACTCTAGGTCCTGAAAATATTTATGTACAACATTACAATTATTCAAGTTTGAGCTGGATTCACATGCCCAACTTTTCATTTGATGCCATTTTATTCAATTTTGATTGATCCTTTAATGTTCCTTGTTGGAGTTGATTGAAATAAAACATATATAATGAGTCCATGGTAAAAGAAGATGGAGTAAGGCTAATATATATTAACCCAAATTCTTTGATATAAAATGCGCGGGTCGAAGACACTTTGAGCATGTTTGTTATAGATTTTTTGAAAATAGATTCTTGTAGTGTTACATAATTTTGTGTAAAAAAAAATTACAAAGAATTCTTTTTATAAAAACTTCAAATGAAAATATGGTTTGAATAGTTATTCTTAAAATGTTATTTTAGGTATTTGATCATTTTATTGAAAAAAAATTCGGATATCAAAATTTCGAAAAATCACTTAATTTTGAAATACAGCTTTTTGAAAAAATTGTGATTTTGACTATGTTTTGAACTTCAATAATGTGTGTTTATGTTATATGTTCTCAAAATTAATGTTTCAATTTAGAAAAAACTTGTAATATTTTGAAAAACGGTTTTAGAAAATCTATTTTCAAAAATACAAAGAAAAAATTCATTTTTTAAAGCCGAAACAAAAGACCTTTTATCAATTTATATTTGGCTTTCTTCCTTTCTCTTATATACATTTATTTTAGAGTATTGCAAAAATGATTCATGTATTTGTTTTAAAGAATATAGGTGTGCACTGAGAATGTGGCTCTTAAGTGATGTTTATGTGTTGTAAATTTTTAAAAATGTAATATTGATTAATTATCATCAGATAATGGTTGTGATTTTTCTCCTATTTTAAAAGTTACAACATTATATCATTGTGTTGCGATTACGTTCATTAATTTCTTTATACTATTTTTTTTCCAATATCTGCATTCTGTCTCATTTCTTTGGAGGTTATGATAAAAGAAGGGTTAAAATATAGTACATCAGGAAGAGATTGTATCATGTGTAAATTTTCTCCATTGTAATTCTCGTTATTCATTTTTTTTTTTGTTTTGTTTTGCTAGTTGTTCATATATTAGTAAACATGAAAGGTTGAGTTGAGATGCACACAACATCCCCCAAGTAGAATTGTCACCGGAGACAAGGAAAATGGTAAAGAAAATGTATTATCCACGTTTTAAGTTCAAGTGTGCTCTTGCGTGAGGGAGCGTGTTAAAAATAATATAAAACCATTGATGTGACTCTATCCTAACAACTTAAGTTTTTGGGATAATAGGTTATCTGAGAAAATGGTAAAGAAAATGATCAATTAAAATATTATATCTATTCAACTATTATTTCTATATTCAAGTTATTTCACACCAATTAAAAATTGCCTTAATTAGTTAAATGGTCCCTTAAAGAAATTTTAGGTTTTATAATGATCCCTTAAAGAAAAAAAGATCTGAATTGGTCCCTTATTGAACATAAATCAACCAATACTTATTTGGTTTAAACTAATTTTTAGAAGGAAATTGAAGAGACAAACTGAGGAAGAATGAATTTTTGGGTTTGTTTGAAGGTTGATTGAAGATTTGAGTATATTTTTTATGATGTTTATGAAAAAGATGAAGAAGAATGGAGGAAGAAGATGAAGAAGAGAGGAGGAAGAAGATGAACAATGTTTTTTTTTGTACTATTTAACGCTTTTTGTCAAAAACTAACGGAAATGATCAAAATGACTAACGAAGATGTCTTTAAGGGACCAATCCGGACCCTTTTTTCTTTAAGGGACCATTGTGAAACCTAAAATATCTTTAAGGGACCATTTAACTAATTAAGCCTTAAAAATTTATGTCAAAAGGTTCTCGTGAGCTTAGCTCAGTTGGTATGAACATTACACTTTGTATGCAGAAGTTAAGATTCGAATCCTGAACACTCAACTAATTATTCACTTTTAAGGTGAAATTTCTAGCCACTAAAATTACTTGACAAAAAAAATCTGCCAAAGGAAAAACTAATCATTCTCTTTCTCTTGAGATACAATTAAATTAACAAATCTCTCAAACCATTCTCTTTCTCTTAAGAACTATTTCTCAATTAAATTATTTTTTTATGCATTGTACTAGAATAGTCGTTTTAATTAATATAATTCTTGGCTTATTACAATAAAACACAACTTTAGATCACTCATTCCATAATATACTACTACTACTACGTAATATATATAAAAAATCAATCTTCTAATACTTTCCTTTTTTTTGAAAAAAACTTTAATTTGGGCAACTCTCAAATAGATTACATTACAAAGTATGTTTAGTTGAGTGATAGATAACTATCATTGCGAGTTTAGAGTAACTATGTTTATTAATCTACATACAGTATATAGTTTGTGATCTAACATCAACAAGTGTCTTTGTTTGCCTTGAGGTTGAGGCTCACCTATAATAAATACTGACAAACGAGGTGTCAGATCAAATCATTTTTGTCTATAGATAAAATATCTTTAATAAGTTAGTAAATGACATTGATTGACCCCGGTCCACATTAGACCTAAGCAACGACTTAATTTAATTATTACTCCCTCCGGTCCTTTTTATAAGAAACAATTTGGAAAAAAAATTTGGTCCTTTTTATAAGAAACAATCATTAAATTTATTCTTACAATTCCATTTTTACCCTTATTAAATTGTATCCATTACAAAGTTATGCATTAATTAGAGTGATATATTCTCTAAGGATAAATTAATACACCAAGGTTAATTTTGGAATAGATTGTAAAATTTTAGAATTTTTATTAAGAAAGATAAGGTTTCTTGGTATGTGTGTTTTTTCCAAATTGTTTCTTATAATAAGGACCGGAGGGAGTATATTACACGTTTTAATTTCTATATGGATAAGCATTATCACTCACTAGCTCATATATATATATATATATATATAGGAAAATGCTAAACAGTGCCCCGAGACACTAGTTAAAGATATAAATATAGAAGTTTTATCTCGTAAATTGTGCATTCAATGTTTTAATGATGTGAAAAATTATTCTCTCTCATCATTAACTTTATCATTTGTTTCCTTTTTTAGTATGCTTAACTAGTGCCCCAGAGACACTGTTTAGCATGACCCATATACATATTATATACTTCTACTATTTGTGAAGATTATTGCATTGGTATATAAGAATCTTGAAATAAAGTGATCCAAAGAAATATATAACGATCAATTAACTACCATCCATCAACCGTTGGCTAACTTATGGAATACTTCAAACAAAAACCAAATTAACTATATATCTTTGGCTTTTCTTCCACCCTTTTATGATAGCAACTTAGCATGTGGGAAGAGGTCCAATATCAACTATAATATGGCCAATACAGTTGTGTGGGCCATTGTTTTATTTTCATCTGCTATAACTCATTCTTGTATTTATTTGAAATACATGTCTTCATCTAGAAATGGCATTGATCAAATTTCTAAGATTTTTATGTGCATTGATACTCCTTGACACTTATGTTTCAATAGGATTTTAAGAGGAAATTAATTTATCCTCTATGTTATTTATTTCTTGTCAATATGCTATCGAAATTAAAGTAAGACTATGGTTAGCCTTAAGATCAGTTACTTGATTTCCTTCTCTAAAGATGTGAGTGACAATGAAATTCATGAATTTTGCCAAGTGAAGAACATTTTTCCATCTGTTTATTCTTCATTCTTGAAGAATTGATCATGAAATGAAAAACATTACAAATTCATTACTAGAAAAATTATAAATAAAGAGAGTTGTTTTTCATACAAATGCACCTAAAATCCATCACCAACCAATTTAGTGACGAATTTAGCGACACACCAAAATCTGTAATGATTTTCAGCATTGCAAATATTAGTGAGGGAATAAATTTTCTTCCATCACAGTTGGTACAGAATGAATTCGTCACTAACTCTACCATATAAAAAGAATTAGTGATCATAACTTATATTTCTATCACTAATTAGTGACAGAATAACACCTCACTCTCTAATTATGAAGGGTTCATTCTATCACAACTCTGAGACATAATTTATTTCCGTCGCTAAATTAGATTAGTGAGGTTTTTGTTTCTGTCACTAATTATTGGTAGATTAGTGCAAATGCATTTGCTAGATATATTGAACTCTAGTACCCAATTTACATTGGTTAGGTACAGAATATTTAGGCAAAAAATTTAATATCATGTCATATTATCATATTAACTTACATATTTTTAAAAAAGATTAAATGAATTTTGTCTAAAAAATTAATAACGATAATATAAGTTTGGTATCGAAAAATTTACCTAAATAAAATCATCAATTGGGCTTTGTCCTCTTTTGTTAATTACTTTTTAAATTGTAATTGTGTTGATGAGTATCATAAATATTCATCACCAAAATACATAGAAATCATAACTAATACTATACTGTCATTGTTTTTTTTTGACAAACTATACCGTCATTGTTAAAACTAAGAGTTTACAACAAATTCACTTTCAAAACAACTATATATATATATTCCATCTGTCCCAAAATATAAGCAAAAATTGGTCAATGAAAGTTGATGTATTTGGTTTAAAATTTAGTCCAGATACATTCACTTTTGTTGACCTCATTTTGCTTATATTTTAGGACGGAGTAGTATTATATATATACATATATATATATATAGTAGTTTAATTAGTATTAACGTAAGTATTAGTTCATAGTGCATAATTTTATCATGATCAAATTTGGCTTTGTTTGACAAAAACAAAAAAATAGTGGATAACTGATTGAACATTTGAACTTGATTGAACGTTAATACTTAAACTACTGATTGAACATTTGAACTTGTAGTGTATTATCGAGTAAAATTAGCAATTGAACTAATGTATAAATATGAAATTTCATAAAAAATTATGTTAAATTAATATTTAATTTTTCAAGTAAGATAATACGGATAACATTAGAATAAAAAATAATAAGCTTATTAGCTAGTTAAAATACTATAGGCTCATGAAAAAAATGTTACCAAATAGGTCTTTTTTCGATATGAGTTTATATGCTATGAGTTGTAAGCTATGAAGCACTGACACCTCTATGATTAGGCATGTCGCGATGTCCGACACTCGTATGACACTCGTACGATGTAACGACCCAAATTTATTATTCACTATTTAAGTGTTTAATTATTTGGTGATGTGGTTTTAGGTAAGATAATAACTTTATGTTATTTATCGAGAGTTTTAGTTAACGCGCGAGTTAGTGAGAGTTAACACGAGTTGGGCCAAGCCAATTGGGCTTGAGGCCCAACGGGCCTTGTGGACTTGTGAGAGGCGCCATATGGTCAAGGGGAGGAGAGGAAACATTTCATTTTTTCTTGTTCTTGTGAGAGTTTAGAGAGAAGGGAGAGCTCAAGGAGCTAGGGCAAGAGCTTGGAGGAGGGATTCGAGGAGCAATCGTGGAGCTTTCGTCGATCCAAGGTAAGAGAGTAGATTTCATATTCGTGGGTGACTCGAGGAAGGGGAGAATGTCGATTTCTCCTCACCCGAACTTCCTCCACCCCATTTTCGTTTTAGCTTAGAACGGATTTTCTTGATGGAAATCGTTCCTAAGGTTCTTAATATGCTTAACATGCTTTTAACATGATTAATGAACGAAAACTATGGTAAAAACGAGTTGTATGAAAGATTAAACTCAAGAACTTAGTGTTCTTGAGAGTTTTGATGAAAAAGTGTTTAATCTCTACTTTTTCGATGTTTATGATGTAGATCGGTAAAATGAACTGTCCTTTTGTGTTTAGATATGCTTGTTGCACATGAATATAAACTTATTTGGGGTTTATAACATGAAAAATGGGATTTTTGGGTGATTTGGTGTAGAAATCGCAAGTTTTGAACTGTCCTGACAGGAGGCATTCGCTACGCCTTCGCTCAGCGAACGTGTTTGCCACCTGTTCGCTACCTGTTCGCTAATTGGATTTTGGCTCTGTGTCTGTTCGCTACCTGTTCGCTACGTGTTCGCTACGTGTTCGCTACCTGTTCGCTACAGCGAACAGCACTGTGACAGCAACTTTTTGATAGTTGTTTTAAGTGCAATTAGGCACTTGTAACATGGATTTAAGGTATCCTAACATGCAATTAGGTGTTTATAACCATGATTAATTGTATGGTGATGATAGTTGTTGATTATATGTGTGGAATATAATTGTTGTTGATTGTGTTGATGATATTTGTTTAATTGTCAAAGAAGTATATTAAGGTGTTAATCAACTTAATAAAGAAGGATATTAGAGTATGTTATTCTAATAAAGAAGTATATCGAATTATGTTATTCGATAAAGACGGATATTAAGGTATTGATTATCTTAATAAAGACGAACGTTGGATAGTGTTCCACGTTATTGTTGATGGGCTATATGCCATAATTGTTGATGGATATATTCATGAGTTTTGAGTACATGCATCATGAATATTTAGGGATATTGGCTTGTCCAATAAAGAAGGATATCGAACTATATTTGTTTGATAAAGAAGGATATCGGAGGTGAGATACTCTGATAAAGACGATGGTACCACATGCATTAGAGGTGTCTAGAGGACATAACATGAATGTGAAGCATTAGATTGCATTTAGGGATTATGTGTGCATTTTATAATAAATGATGTTTGACACATACTTGGTAAATGTTGATTGTTAATCTGTATGTGAGGAGCAGAGTCCGTCATGACTATAAAATGAACAACGCAGGGTCCGTCATGACCATAATCTGAACAATGTATGTGTTGATGTTTTGGTATTGTCCGAGACGACGTGAAACTATATGTTTGATGTATTTTGTGAATGATTGATTAGGTGATAAATGAAGTATATGCATGATATATGAATATGCATGAATGATAGTGATGTATATGTATAATGTATGATTATGCATGTTGTTGGGTTTTTGTATGATTGGCTACATTTTGCAAAAACATATTTTAGCCAAGTGTTGAGACAAGTGTGCTGACCCCAAGTGTTGTGACAAATGTTGTGACACTTTGGAACAACACCTGACTCTGTTCTGCGCGCGCCAGCTGGATGTTATTATTTTCTACTCAATCTTTTGAAGATCTGTTTGAAGAATTATATCAAGGTTTCTTACAGAAGAAGGCGCACGTGTTTAATGTGTTTCATGAGGCAGCTAAACCCTAGTTTTATTTTCCAAAAGAATTATATTTTTGGAAAATATATTTTTGCGGTTTCAAAAATATAACTATTGTTTTCAAAAATATATCACTGCTGCCGCAATTCTAGAAGCCCTAATTTTGTCTTGAAGCCCAAGTCGTTCTACTACTATAAATACGAAGGCAAGCATATGGTTTCAAGCATCTAAAATCGAGTCTTACAAAGCGTGTGTTTTTAGGGATTTTAGAGTGTTAATTGTGAGCCTTTCTTGTGTCTTATTGATGCAAGCTTAGGACCTGAGTGTTATTGAGTTGTAAGTGTGAACTTCTCCTAAGCTTTGAAGTACGGAGATTGTTCTATTGTGTTGTGTTGTTTACTCGCAAGCTTTTAAGCAAGAGTGAATCCTAGTTTCTTAGGAGTGTGTCTCCACCTGTTGTGTTTGTGTAAATTGAATAGCAGCGCTGTCTGTGTTGCTAAGGTGGGAATTGGGACGGGGTCTCATATCTAGGAGTTCCTAGGTAGAAGTGTCATTGGGTAGTGATTAAGTGAGAAGTTGTAAACGGGTGAGTTTAGCTTCGAAGTAATACTGCTGATAGTGGACTTCATTCCTGGATTGGTATCCCCCAGAGTAGGCTTTAGGCTGAACTGGGTTAACAACTCTCGTGTGTTATTTACTTTACTGTTTGTATTGTTTTATGTTATTTGCTCTGTTTATAGACAAGTGTTGGCGCACCAGTGACAACATCTGTCTACAACAGACAAGTGTTGCTACACCTTGAGCAACACCTGTCCACTGTGTGCCAGGAATTTCAATTGGCATCAGAGCAGGCACCCTGTTCTGAATTTTAGGGTGAGCTCCAGGGAAACTTTTTCTGGCAAGGATGGACAAAGAAGGAGGTTTTGTTACCAGACCACCTCTTCTAGTTGGTGCTTCAAACTATGACTATTGGAAGTCCCGCATGATGGCCTTTCTAAAACAAATTGATAGCAAGACTTGGAAGGCAGTTCTGAGAGGGTGGACTCCACCTGTGAAGATGGACAAAGATGGTAAACCAACTCTTGAGTTGAAATCTGCTGAAGAATGGTCCAAAGAAGAGGATGAGCTTGCTCTTGCAAACTCAAAAGCATTATATGCACTATATAATGGTGTTGACAAACACATATTCAGACTCATCAAAAAGTGAGTTTGTGCTAAGGAAGCTTGGACAATTCTTGAGACTGTTCATGAAGGTACCTCTAAAGTGAAGTTGTCTAAGCTACAACTCCTAACAACTAAGTTTGAGAATCTTAGAATGAATGATGATGAAACCATTCAGGATTTTCACATGACCATACTTGACTTTGACAATCAATTTGATGCCTTGGGTGAAAAGATACCTGAAGAAAAGCTGGTAAGAAAAATGCTCAGGTCTCTACCTAAGAAGTTTGACATGAAAGTCACAGCTATAGAAGAAGCAAAGGATATCACAGATATGAAGCTAGATGAACTGGTTGGTTCACTACAAACCTATGAGGTAGCTGCAAATGAAAAGATGGATAAGAAAAACAAAAGTATTGCCTTTGTTTCAAATGCTGAGGAAGAAGATCAACTGAGTGACACAGAGTCTGAACAAAGCATCTCTGATGCAATGGTTCTTTTGGGAAAACAATTTAATAAAGTACTGAAGAGAATGGACAAACGGCCTAAGACAGGTGCAGCTGACATTGGGCGCAACACTTACAAGAACTTCAGAAAACCTGTAACAGATGAAAAATCAGCTCCAAATAAAGGTGTTCAATGCCATGAATGTGAGGGGTTTGGTCACATTAGAAGTGAATGTGGTACCTTTCTGAAGAAACAAAAGAAGGGGTTAACTGTAACTTGGTCAGATGAAGATTCTGAAGGAGAAACTGATACTGCAAAGGCTATACATGTATTGACAAGTGTTTGCACATCTGACACTGAATCATGTGAAGAAGAACTGACCTTTGATGAACTGGCTGAATCATATAAAAAGCTGTGTCTGAAGAGTGCAGAAGTCTGCAGAGTCTCTGAAGAACAAAAAGAAACAATCACTAAGTTGCAAACTGAGAGAGCTGCTAATATGTCAAGAATCTCTGAATTTAGTACTAAATGGGAAGATAGTTTAAAGATCATTGAGGAACAGAAGGCAACTATCATCAACTTAGAAGCTGACAAGATCAAACAACTGACTGAAATAGCCCATCTAAATGAAGAGGTAACTGAATTAAACTCTCATCTTGAGAATTTAAAGAAGCATGTTCTTAGGCTATTCAAAGGAAGTGATCTAGATGAAATCCTGGAAACTCTGCCTGTTCCTAGCAAATCCAAAACTGGTATTGGGTATGAATACAAAAATGTTAATAGGATTATGGATTACAACAAAGAGGGGAAATATATGCCTGAGATAAGTAAACAACCACCTCCAAAAATGCATGACAGGATGTCGCCACACCTGTCTCCTAGACAGCAGAGACAAGTGTTGCCACATGTGGCACCACATCAGCAAAGATGGCAGAGACCTAGGTTTATACCTAGACCAAGAAGCAGGTACCATTCATGGAGATGTCATCACTGTGGAAGAAAGGGGCACATAAGGCCTTATTGCTACAAACTATATGGTTATCCAAGTGAAATTCCACAAGAATCTGATCAATCCATCACTAAAACAAAGATGGAATGGAAGCAAAAAGATGATACATGATCCGCTGTCGCGCACGGGTCAAAAACGAGTTTAAGAAAAAGGTAGTGTAGGGAAGCGACACTCGAGTATCGTATCACGAGGACTCTTTATCAATAATTAGCAGTATCAGATTCAAGCAAAAATTGTAAATTAGGGGGTTTCGGTTTGTGAAAACAGAGAGCAAAAGTGTGAAATTTAATAATAACAAAGCAATCAATCCATTGGTTACGTCAAACTTCGTTCATTATCTATCATAGGTTCACGGAAGAAATATTTCTTTTCAGTTTCTATCCTTGACTGATCATAAAACTAACTAATCAAGCGCCAATTGGTTTTATATGAATTCGGACTGTTTAAAAAGCTTATAACAGTGCGTATGATTAATTATGACAGAGCAAACAAGCGTTACAGAATCACAATCAATACTATGCAAACCGCGAATTCAATCAATCCTACAACAAGCGTATAGACTCTGTAAATTCCTAACCGAATTAAATTAAACAAGCGATAACTTAATTCGAATAACCTCGTAGAAACTTGCAACCGAATTACATACAATTAAGCATCAAATGATAAACGAATTGCAAGTCATAAAGCAAGAGAAAGGCAGCGAAATTTACAGAGAAAGAAATAGAAACATGAATTGAAATTGCATTAGAATTCAAACCTCAAGATAATGAACCAAAGTGTCTTAACCAACGGATTGATCTATAGTTCTTAGTTCTCCATTCAAAGAGGCTGGCTGCTAGGGTTTGTTTATTTCGTGAATATTGAGAAATTGATCAGCCCTAGGCTGATTTTTCAGTTTTTATACATCAAGTAAAACGGGCCGTAAAACAATTGGGCCGAAAAACATAAGTCATGTTGGAAAATAATTAAATCTTTGTAAGTCTGAAACTTGACGAGTAAATATGACTCCTTTGAGCTCAGAATTGGCCTTCGGCTTCAACATAAAAGTTGTGGCATTTTTACTTATCTTTCCAACGCATATTTCCGCGCCTCAATCCGATATCCGAAGCTCCAGTTATGATCTGTGCAAGGAAAAGTGTCAAATTACTGTTTATTACGAAAATAAATAGCAAAAGTTAAATAATAGCAAAACTAGACTCTAAATAGAAAACATTATAAAAACATTAAAATACTAGGAGAAGTTATAAAATTGCCATAGCATATGATGAATAAAAGTGCATTAAAAATGCACTGATCAAATTCCCCCACACTTATTCTTTTGCTCTCCTGGGCAAAACTCAAGAACAAAGCATGCTACAATCATCACAAGCAATCAACACATTCCAGGATTCAAGCTTCCAACCGTAGACTGTATTTCAAAGGTTGGCATAACTCTTGTATATCAGCTGTCAACGATAACCCTGCGTGTGTGTGTGTACTGCCTATTACTGTCAACCAGAGTCATGACATGATCCTTCTCGAAAATACACAGTCAGGATACTAAGCTAGCTCTTCCTTTCTTACAATTCAGAGTCTGGGTCCGGATTTCAGCTTGAGGGAAACTATTCTTTCATGTTCTCACAGGCTTTTTGATTTTTTATACGCAGGGACACTACTTAAGTTCATTTTAATTATGCTTTAGGTGCTACTCTACCTTTTCACCTGACGGGATCTCGTTTGTTGCGAGTCCAACCTGTTACTCCGAGTAGAGCACCCTACACAACATTTGTTCCTCCAATTTTAGGCACAGGAACTCCACATATTCATTATTGTTCCTCCAGTTTCGGGCACAGGAACTTATTATTATTGATTTTTTTTTTTATTTTCTAGTGTAGTGTCCCACCATTTAATCTAGCCATGATCCTACAATCAAGTAATCTAGTTTTTCCCCCAAGCTTAGTCTTAGTCAAACTTCTGCATCAAATTCAGTACTCAGATAACTTAGGCAAATGACTGTGTATTTTAAAGACTTATCAAGCCACTACTAAGTTTGCAAGTTTTCAGCAGTTGTGCATTAAGGTGCAAGGATCATCATATCTAGCATGAAAAACAAGAATTTCCAAAAATTTCACCAATCCACCAGCTATCTGCTCTAACCCTAGAACATGTAACTACTCATAACAATTGCATGCACGCTAAGACTTATTTATTTATTTATTTATTTTTTTAATTGTTTTATGAAAGAAAAACTAAAATTAAAAACAACTAAATGTAAAATGTTCCCCCCCACACTTAAATCAGACATTGTCCGCAATGTAAAGTAAGCATAAAGTGAGAAAAAGGAAGGAACACACCTGAGGGGCTAAGGTGTAGCATTTGGGGTGTAGGAAGGCTTCTCCAAGGAGAGCTCTTCAACATGTCCCTCTTCTTCAGGCACTGAGCTTTCATGGAACAGCTTCAGTCGCTGTCCGTTTACTTTAAACACCTTGTTAGTACCTGCACTTTTTATTTCTACTGCACCATGAGGGAAAACATTAGTAACAACAAAAGGGCCAATCCACCGGGATCGAAGTTTCCCAGCCATTACTTTTAGGCGGGAGTTAAACAATAAAACCTGTTGGCCCACAGAAAATTCCTTCCTAGAAATCATTTTATCATGGAAGTGCTTAGTTTTCTCTTTATAAATCCTAGAGCTTTCATAAGCCTCTAATCTAAGCTCTTCCAGCTGTTGTAATTGGAGTTTTCTTTCAATACCTGCTTGTTGCAACTCAAAATTACAACTTTTCACCGCCCAATAAGCACGGTGTTCTACCTCAACAGGTAGATGGCATGCCTTACCAAAAACAAGTCGATAAGGAGACATCCCAATGGGTGTCTTGAAAGCTGTTCTTTGAGCCCAAAGTGCGTCTTCTAGACGACGACTCCAGTCCTTCCTGTTTGGCTGCACCATTTTCTCTAAAACCTGTTTGATCTCCCTGTTTGAGACCTCAGCTTGCCCATTCGTCTGTGGGTGATATGCAGTAGAGACTCTGTGCACAACTCCATACTTTCGGAGCAAAGCTTCCATGGTGCGGTTGCAGAAATGAGTGCCTTGGTCACTGATGATAGCTCGCGGTATTCCAAACCTACAAAAGATATTAGACCTGACAAAATCTGCAACAACTCTAGAATCATTAGTCCTAGTGGGGATAGCTTCCACCCACTTTGAAACATAATCAACAGCAAGCAAAATATAAAGAAAACCAAATGATACGGGAAAGGGACCCATGAAGTCGATTCCCCATACATCAAAAACCTCACAGAAAAGCATAGGCTGCTGAGGCATTTCACTCTTGCGAGTGATGTTTGTGCCTGCTATTTGGCACTCTTTACAAGTGCGGTAAGTCTCATAAGCATCCTTAAAAATAGTTGGCCAATAGAAACCTGAATCAAGTACTTTTCTCGCAGTTCTTTGCGGACCAAAGTGTCCGCCGACTTGAGATGCATGAGAAAATTTCAAAATAGATTCAATCTCATTGTCGGGGACACATCTTCTGATTACCTGATCACTACCAAACTTCCATAGATATGGATCATCCCAAACATAATATTTGGCATCACTCTTGAGTTTATGAACCTGTGATCTCGATGCACCTGTAGGAAAAACACCAGCAACAAGAAAATTAACAATGTCAGCAAACCAAGGTGTAATACCATGTAAAAGAAACAACTGCTCATCAGGAAAATCATCCTGAATAGGAAAAGGATCTTCATCTCTCTCTATCCTGCTCAAGTGGTCAGCCACTAAGTTCTCAGCTCCACTCTTGTCTTTAATCTCTACATTAAACTCTTGGAGCAACAACATCCATCGGATCAATCTCGGTTTTGCATCCGGCTTCTTCAGCAAGTATTTCAAAGCTGCATGGTCAGTAAAAACAACAACCTTGGAACCTAGCAAATAAGATCTGAATTTATCAAGAGCAAAAACAATAGCTAGCAGTTCTTTTTCAGTGGTAGTGTAATTTGACTGTGCAGAATCTAAAGTCCTAGAAGCATAGTAAATAACATGGGCAGCCTTGTCAATTCTTTGTGCAAGGACAGCTCCAACAGCATAATTAGAAGCATCACACATAAGCTCAAAAGGGAGGGTCCAGTCAGGGGGCTGGATTATGGGAGCGGAGGTCAATGCTTTCTTCAAGAAGTCAAACGCTTGTTTGCACTTGTCATCGAAGCTGAAAGTAACATCATTCTTCAACAAGTTTGACAGCGGAAGAGCTATCTTGCTGAAATCCTTGATGAAACGCCTGTAAAAACCTGCATGACCAAGAAAAGAACGAATCTCGCGAACGCAAGACGGGTAAGGCAGTGTAGAAATCACATCAATCTTAGCAGGGTCAACAGAAATTCCTTTTTCAGAAATAATGTGACCAAGAACAATTCCCTGCCTAACCATAAAATGACATTTTTCATAATTTAAAACAAGGTTAGTCTCGATGCATCTTTCTAATATAAAGTTTAAACTGTTCAAGCATGCATCAAAAGAGGAACCATAGACAGTGAAATCGTCCATAAAGACTTCCATGCAGTTTTCAATGAAATCAGAAAAAATGCTAATCATGCATCGCTGGAAAGTGCCAGGAGCATTGCAAAGACCAAAGGGCATCCTCCTGTAAGCAAAAGTACCGAAGGGACAGGTAAAAGTGGTCTTCTCTTGATCTTCCGGTGCAATATGAATTTGAAAATAACCTGAAAAACCATCAAGAAAACAATAATGTGATTTACCAGCTAGCCGTTCAAGCATTTGGTCAATGAACGGTAAAGGGAAGTGATCCTTTCTCGTAGCCTGGTTCAATCTCCTGTAATCAATACAAACTCTCCAGCTGTTCTGAACTCTAGTGGGAACAAGTTCATTTTTTTCATTTTTCACCACTGTAAGTCCAGATTTCTTAGGTACAACCTGCACTGGGCTTACCCACTTACTGTCAGAGATAGGATAAATTATACCTGCTTGCAAGAGTTTGGTTACCTCCTTCTTCACAACATCAAGAATCAAAGGATTAAGCCTCCTTTGGGGCTGCCTTACTGTTTTGGATCCATCCTCAAGTAGAATCCTGTGCATGCACATCGATGGACTAATACCTGGAAGGTCGGCTAATGTCCACCCGATTGCTTTCTTGTGCTTCTTCAGGACCTGCAAAAGTTTGTGTTCTTGATCGAAATCAAGGTTAGAAGAGATAATAACAGGGAGTTTTTCATTACTCTCCAAGTAAGCATATTTCAGGTTCTCAGGAAGTGGTTTAAGCTCCAAGGATGGTGGTTGTTCTATGGATGGTTTTGTTGGAACAGTCGGAATGTCAAGAGTTTCAACTGCGTAAACAACTTCATTGGCAGCCTCATTGACAACTTCTCCTTCGCCCTGCAAATTAAACTCAGCACAACCAACACAGAGGTTAGTATCGGTACAAACATCACATGAGTAATCATCAGCTGAACACAAATCAGAATGAAATTCATCAACAATTTCAGAAAGCAGTTCTAATTGAAAAACAGAGTGCTCTTCTAAAGGGTATTTCATAGCATCGAAAATATTAAACTTTGCAACGATGTCACCAAATTCCATGGACATGGTCCCATCATCAACGTCGATTTTTGTCTTTGCCGTCTTCATGAATGGTCTGCCCAAGATGATCGGCGATCTGCTTGACTCTGTTTCTCCAGCCATGTCAAGGATGTAAAAATCTGCAGGGAAAATCAAGTCATTAACTTGAACTAGCACATCTTCCACCACTCCAACAGGGCGAGCATTGCTCCTGTTTGCTAGCTGAATAGTAAGACCTGTATGCTGCAAAGGACCAAGATCAAGATTGTTAAAAATAGAAGTAGGCATGACATTAATAGAAGCTCCTAAATCTAACATGCAATTTTCGAATTTTCTATCCCCAATGGTACACGGAATAGAGAAAGTTCCTGGATCCTTGCATTTCTGTGGCATGGCCTGATTGAGGGCCGAGACATTAGCTTTTTCAGGCTCAGGTTCGAGTGCAGCATTAGACTCAATAAGGGCTGAAACATTTCGGCCCAGATTAACTCTCTCATTTCCCTTTACTTTCCTCTTGTTTGTGCACAAATCCTTCAAGAATTTTGCATATTTCGGAATCTGCTTGATCACATCGAGGAGAGGAATATTGACTGCTACTTTGCTGAATACATCAAGAATCTCCTTGTCTTCTTCCGCCTTATTCTTTTTATTTTTCTGCACCCTTTGAGGAAAAGGGATTGGTGGCACATATGCTTTTTCAGTCTCAGCAGTCTCAGCGGTCGCAGAAGGTTCAGCAGGTTCAGGAACAGATGATGTTGCAATGGTTTTTTTTCTTTTCTCTGGAGCTGGAGCTGGTTCGGTCACTCTTCCGGATCGCAAGGTAATTGCACTCACATTCCCATTTGGGTTCGGAACTGATTGTGCAGGAAGGTTACCGGAGCCTTGAGCTTGTAATTGGCCTATTGCATTGGCCATTTGTCCCATCTGTGTTGTCAAGGTCTGAATGCTAGCATCGGTCCTTTGTTGGAACTGGAGGTTGTTCACGGACATTTGTTTAACAAGATCCTCTAAGGATGGTCCGGAAGGTGTAGAGGCAACAGCTTGAGGTGGATTCTGTTGTTGGCTGGTTTGTGGGTTTCCATATCGAAGGTTGGGATGGTTCCTCCAACTGGGATGATATTTGTTGGTGGATAGGTCAGGAGTGTTGTTGTACCTGTTTTGGTTGTAAAGGTTGGCTGCATAAGCTTGTGGCAGCTCAGTAATGGACTCGTCTCTCAGAATGGGACAGGTGTCGGTCGGGTGCTCAGGAGAGGTACAAATACCGCACAAAGTTGTTGTTTGAGGTTTTACTAATGCCAACTGCTTGACTAAGGTGGTGAGATCGTCAAGTCTGGTCTCTAGAGCTTTGTTGGAAGAAACCTGCATTTGATTCACGCTTTGAACAGAATTGTCTCTAGTGGTAAACTGTTGAGAATTAAGAGACATGTTTTCAATGAGGGCTTTGGCAGCGGCTGGAGTTTTATCGACTAGCGCTCCACCACTAGCAGCATCAAGAATGTTCCTGTCCATTGGTAACAACCCCTCATAAAAGTATTGGATGAGGAGTTGCTCGGTAATCTGGTGTTGAGGGCAGCTGGATACCAAGTGTTTGAACCTCTCCCAATACTCGGTCAGCGACTCATTACCTTGTCTAACGCCACAAATCTCCTTTCTTATTGAGGCAGCTCTGGAAGCAGGAAAATATCTTTCCAAGAACACTTTTTTCAGGGCAGTCCAGCTTGCAATTGAGTTTGGCTCGAGATAATATATCCAATCCTTCGCTGCACCCTGCAATGAAAAAGGAAAAGCTCGAAGTTTGATGTGATCTTCAGTGATCCCTTCAGGCTTAAGTGGTGTAGAACACACCACTTGGAATTCTTTCAGATGTTTGTGCGGATCCTCACCTGCAAGACCACTAAACTTGGGCAACAAGTGTATTAAACCTGATTTTAATTCAAAAGGAACAGCAGCAGCATCATATTCAATACACAAGCCATTATAATTCACATCAGGAGCAGCTAATTGCCTTAAGGTTCTATTATCAGCCATTTCAAAATCAAGTTCAGAATCCGAAGCAAACAAGTTATGCAAGTAGTCAGGTTCAGAATCAGATATAGGGTTAGAATCAATGTTACCGGAATGCACGCTATTAGCTCGGTTGAGCCTCTTGCGTGCGTGGAGTGTTCTTTCTATCTCAGGGTCAGGAAGCACTAATTGGAACTGTCCAGCAGACCTGGTCATGCAAGAAGTGATAAACAACAATTACGGTAATTCCAACTATGTCCCTACAACGAAAATAGGTGAGTAAAATAGAAAACAGGTCAAACTGAATGAGAAAAAATCTAAAAATACCACGAAAATTCTAATTAACTAAAATAAAGATGACACAAATTTTTTTGGATTTTTTCGAAAATACGAAATCAGTAAAAAATTAAAATAAAATAGAAAAACGAGGAATTTGGGGCTGAGAGGGTGGTGTCCCATATTTTGTCCCAAAATATGGGATTTTGAACCCTGATTTTTTTCTGAGGGAATGGGATGGTCAAAAAGCAGAACAGACGCAAAATCAGCCCTAATTCGTCTATTAATTTTTTTATACAGCAGACACGCAATAACAAAAGAAACAAGCAATTCTAGCAATTCTAATACTGAATAACACAATTATGAGTCCCCGGCAACGGCGCCAATTTGATCCGCTGTCGCGCACGGGTCAAAAACGAGTTTAAGAAAAAGGTAGTGTAGGGAAGCGACACTCGAGTATCGTATCACGAGGACTCTTTATCAATAATTAGCAGTATCAGATTCAAGCAAAAATTGTAAATTAGGGGGTTTCGGTTTGTGAAAACAGAGAGCAAAAGTGTGAAATTTAATAATAACAAAGCAATCAATCCATTGGTTACGTCAAACTTCGTTCATTATCTATCATAGGTTCACGGAAGAAATATTTCTTTTCAGTTTCTATCCTTGACTGATCATAAAACTAACTAATCAAGCGCCAATTGGTTTTATATGAATTCGGACTGTTTAAAAAGCTTATAACAGTGCGTATGATTAATTATGACAGAGCAAACAAGCGTTACAGAATCACAATCAATACTATGCAAACCGCGAATTCAATCAATCCTACAACAAGCGTATAGACTCTGTAAATTCCTAACCGAATTAAATTAAACAAGCGATAACTTAATTCGAATAACCTCGTAGAAACTTGCAACCGAATTACATACAATTAAGCATCAAATGATAAACGAATTGCAAGTCATAAAGCAAGAGAAAGGCAGCGAAATTTACAGAGAAAGAAATAGAAACATGAATTGAAATTGCATTAGAATTCAAACCTCAAGATAATGAACCAAAGTGTCTTAACCAACGGATTGATCTATAGTTCTTAGTTCTCCATTCAAAGAGGCTGGCTGCTAGGGTTTGTTTATTTCGTGAATATTGAGAAATTGATCAGCCCTAGGCTGATTTTTCAGTTTTTATACATCAAGTAAAACGGGCCGTAAAACAATTGGGCCGAAAAACATAAGTCATGTTGGAAAATAATTAAATCTTTGTAAGTCTGAAACTTGACGAGTAAATATGACTCCTTTGAGCTCAGAATTGGCCTTCGGCTTCAACATAAAAGTTGTGGCATTTTTACTTATCTTTCCAACGCATATTTCCGCGCCTCAATCCGATATCCGAAGCTCCAGTTATGATCTGTGCAAGGAAAAGTGTCAAATTACTGTTTATTACGAAAATAAATAGCAAAAGTTAAATAATAGCAAAACTAGACTCTAAATAGAAAACATTATAAAAACATTAAAATACTAGGAGAAGTTATAAAATTGCCATAGCATATGATGAATAAAAGTGCATTAAAAATGCACTGATCAATACAACAAATACCAAGGAGTATACAGCTGAAAGCAGTGGGAAAAGTTTGATTGCTCATACATCTCTCAGAGCATCATCAAAAGAAGATTGGTACTTTGATAGTGGCTGTTCCAGACACATGACTGGTGTTGAAAAGTATTTGAAAGAGGTAAAATCCTATGCCACAAGCTTTGTGACATTTGGAGATGGAGCAAAGGGGGAAATCAAAGGTATTGGAAGACTGATTGACAATGGTCTACCAAAACTTGAAAATGTTCTCCTTGTAAAAGGCCTAACTGCCAATCTAATTAGTATAAGCCAACTATGTGATCAAGGCATGAGAGTCAACTTTACAAAAAATGAATGTCTAGTCAGCAATAATGAAGGAAACATCCTTATGAAGGGTGTTAGATCAAAAGACAATTGCTACTTGTGGACCCCTCTTGAAGAAGCTAATGTATCTACATGTCTCTTAACTAAAAATGAAGAGGTTAAGCTGTGGCATCAAAAATTAGGACACCTTAACCTGAAGAGCATGAAGAGAGTCATATCAGAAGAAGCTGTCAGAGGACTACCAAGTTTACAAATACAAGAAGGCAATATCTGTGGTGAATGTCAGATTGGGAAGCAAACCAAAGTGTCGCACCAGAAGTTGCAACACTTGTCCACTTCTAAAGTTCTTGAGTTACTACACATGGATCTGATGGGGCCCATACAAGTGGAGAGTCTTGGAGGTAAGAAATACGTACTTGTTGTTGTTGATGACTTCTCTAGATATACTTGGGTCAATTTCATTAGGGAAAAATCTGAGACTTTTGAAGAATTCAAAAATCTTTGCTTACAACTTCAAAAGGAGAAAGATTGTGGTATTGTAAGAATTAGAAGTGACCACGGTAAGGAGTTTGAGAACTCTAAATTTGCTGACTTTTGTGCTGCTGAAGGAATAACTCATGAGTTTTCTTCACCTATTACACCTCAACAAAATGGTGTGGTTGAGAGAAAGAACAGAACCTTACAAGAATCTGCTAGAGTAATGTTGCATGCCAAAAATGTTCCTTACAAATTCTGGGCTGAAGCCATGAATACAGCATGTTACATTCACAATAGAGTAACATTAAGAAAAGGTACTGCTACAACACTGTATGAACTATGGAAGAATAGGAAGCCTACTGTGAAGTATTTCCATGTGTTTGGGTCAAAATGTTATATTTTGGCAGATAGAGAACCTAGGAGAAAATTGGACCCCAAAAGTGATGAGGGGATCTTTTTAGGTTACTCAACCAACAGCAGAGCCTACAGGGTTTTTAACTCCAGAACAAGAACTATGATGGAATCAATTAATGTTGTAGTTGATGATAGTGATACAACAAGTGCAGATCCAGCTGAAGAGACAGATGTCATAACACCTGTCCCAACACCTGATGATGATCAATCTGAACCTAAACCTGATCAACATTCTGAATCTACTACAGAGGTTCCTAGACCAAACAAGGGACCATCTACTAGAACACAGAAGAATCATCCTCTGGAACTTGTCATTGGAAATCCAAATCAAGGAATTGCAACAAGAAGATCAAAAGAAGCAATCTCCAATTCATGTTTCATATCAAAGATTGAACCAAAGAATGTTAAAGAAGCTTTGACTGATGAATACTGGATCAATGCTATGCAGGATGAACTAACTCAGTTCAAAAGAAGTGAGGTATGGGATCTAGTACCTAGACCAGATGGTATAAATGTTATTGGTACAAAGTGGGTGTACAAGAACAAAACTGATGAAAATGGTGATATTACTAGAAATAAAGCCAGACTTGTAGCACAAGGATACACCCAGATAGAAGGAGTAGATTTTGATGAAACTTTTGCTCCAGTTGCTCGCTTGGAGTCCATAAGATTACTCTTGGCTGTGGCATGCATTTTAAAATTCAAGCTATATCAAATGGATGTAAAAAGTGCATTCCTAAATGGCTATCTAAATGAAGAGGTATATGTTGAGCAACCAAAAGGGTTTGTAGATCCAAGCTTTCCTAACCATGTTTACAAACTAAAGAAAGCACTCTATGGATTGAAACAAGCCCCTAGAGCATGGTATGAAAGATTGACTGAATTCCTTGTCAGCCATGGATACAAGAAGGGTGGTAATGATAAAACCCTGTTTGTAAGAGAAGAGAAAGGGAAGCTAATGATAGCTCAGATATATGTGGATGATATTGTATTTGGTGGAATGTCGCGACAAATGGTGGAACATTTTGTGCATCAAATGCAATCTGAATTTGAAATGAGTCTTGTAGGTGAGCTAACTTATTTTTTAGGTCTTCAGGTCAAACAAATGGAAGACACCATATTTATTTCTCAAGAAAAATATGCAAGAAACATTGTGAAGAAATTTGGAATGGAGGGTGGTAGTCACAAAAGGACACCTGCACCTACACATTTGAAGCTTACCAAAGATGAGAAAGGGGTTGATGTGGATCAAAGTCTCTATAGAAGTATGATTGGGAGCTTGCTATATCTCACAGCTAGCAGGCCTGATATCATGTTTGCAGTTGGAGTTTGTGCTAGATACCAATCTGAACCCAAGATGAGTCATCTGACTCAAGTAAAGAGGATCTTCAAATATGTCAATGGCACATGTGGCTATGGAATTCTATACTCTCATGGTAATGATTCTACCTTAATTGGATATTGTGATGCAGATTGGGCTGGAAGTGCTGATGATAGAAAGAGCACCTCTGGTGCATGTTTCTTCTTGGGAAACAATCTAGTATCTTGGTTTAGTAAGAAGCAAAATAGTGTGTCTCTATCAACAGCTGAGGCAGAATATATAGCAGCTGGAAGTAGTTGCTCTCAATTGTTATGGATGAGACAAATGTTGAAGGAGTATAGTGTTGAGCAAGATGTCATGACACTTTACTGTGACAATCTGAGTGCTATAAACATTTCTAAAAATCCTATTCAACATAGTAGGACTAAGCACATTGATATACATCATCATTTTATAAGAGAGCTTGTAGAAGAAAAAATTGTTACACTTGAGCACATTGCATCTGAAGAACAATTAGCAGATATTTTTACTAAAGCTTTGGACGCAAGTCAATTTGAAAAATTGAGGGGCAAATTGGGAATTTGCCTTTTTGAAAATCAATAGCAGTTATTGCAAGGAGAGTGTACAACAGTTACTTTATCTTCCCTCCTACACTCTCTGCACGTTTACAAAGGGAAATCATTACAACATTTATTCTATTCCCAAAACACGCAACCAACTGCTCAACTTCTTGTGTTCGTTCCAAACACAAACAGAACTGCATCTTCTCTCGCTCAAAATCTCTCCAACTTCTTCATCAACTCTGTTTTAATCTTAACCTTTCTTAGAAAATCTTACTCAATAATCATGTCTGATTCTGCAAAATCCTCACCAACGAAGAATGAAGATGTTCCGTCACCACAAATGGTGATTAATGCTATTCCTCTCAACACCATACCTTCCACAAGTCCAACGATGAGGAGAAAATCAGTCGCAAAGAAGGAAAAATCATCACGAACGAATATAAATCCTTCATCTCCCTCCACTTCAATTAAGAAAACGAAGAAGAAGAGCAAGAAATCGCGAACTGAATCGAGAAGGGCCTATACAATGTCTGAACTGTATAATGATCCACTACCATCGACTGATGCTCCTACACCTGTCATTAATCCTGCAGAAGAGAATGCTGACACATCTGGTAAGACTTCTGTTAATTTAGGTCTTAATGTTGAAAATCCTGCTGAAACCCTAGGCTTAAAGGACCCTGCTATGTCTGAAAAATTGGGGAAAACTGTTCCTAACCCCCCTACTGTTGTTGATGCTAATATTGGTGCTTCCACTGAGACCAATGAGGCTGTTGCTGATGAGTCTCTCCAGAAAACTGTTCCTGAGACTCATGATGCGCCAAATGTTGCAACACATGGCGCTGCGCCAAATGTGGTGCCAGATGTTCCCACATCTTTGGCACAAGAAAATTTGGTTGACTATTCTGAGTCTGATGAGAGTCCCCCACCTAAGGATATTGATAAAGAAGCTGTTTCTGATAAAGTTGTTAAAACTCCTGAGGTCATCATTGTTAATGAAAATGAAACTACTGTTAGTGATAAGGCTATTCCTGCACATTCTGAAGCTAGTGTGGCTAGGAGGACTAGAAGTAGGGTTAATAAAGGTGTAGAGGCTGCTAGAACACCTGTCCAAACACCCAAACCCTCTAAGGCTGGAAAGGCTACTGGTAAAAAGCCTGTGTATGGACCTCCAAAACCTGTCAGTAAAGTGGTCCCTAGGTCAGAGACCAAGAAAAGAAAAACTCCTCCAACCAGTGATTCTGATTTTGAACCTGAGACAGATGTTGCTGCATCTGGCAGCACATCTAGAAAGAGTATAGGAAGGAAGAAGGTTCCTCAAACTGTTCCCTATGCTCCTTTAGATAATGTCTCATTCCATCTAGAAAATGGGTCTGCAAGATGGAAATTTGTGTATCATAGAAGGTTAGCTCTAGAAAGGAATTTGAAGAATGATATTCTTGAATGTCCAAGTGTTGTTGAAGCTCTTGAGTATGCTGGTTTGATGAAAACTGTTGTGGGTTTGGACAAGTGCTATGACAGGCTTGTCAAAGAATTTTTGATTAATGTAGCTGCAGATTGTAATGACCCAGCAAGTCCTGAATACAGGCAAGTGTTTGTTCGTGGAAAGTGTGTGAAATTCTCACCTATTGTGATAAACCAATATCTCCAAAGAAGCTCTGATGAAGTGGCTCCTCTAAAAGCCACAGATAATGAAATCTGCAAGGTCCTCACTGGTGGAAAAATTAAAGTGTGGCCAAGCAAGGCAAAGTTGTCTGCAACTTCCCTCTCACCATTCTATGCTGTTTTAAATAGGATTGCTGCCCATAATTGGGTACCTACCACCCACTCAGGTGATATTGCAAGAGGATTGGGCAAGTTCATTTATGCTGTGGGTACAAAAGCCAACTTTGACTATGGTGCATATTTCTTTCAAGAGACTCTGAGCCATGCCCTGACTTATGCTGTTGAGAAGCCAGTTGCTCTCCCCACTCTGCTATGCAATATAATACTTGAGCAACACCCAGATATACTAAGGAGTACTGATGTTCCTTGCAAAAGGAAAGGGGTGTTGGTTATTGAGCAGAGACTGCTGGATGGGACAAATGCTGCAGCAGGTGTTGGCACATCTGTCCAGGCTGGTGTACTCTCTAGGAAGCAGATGATTGCAGACTTGACTGAGACCAGCAGAGCTCTTGAGGCCAGGAAGCTGAAAATAGACCGTGTAATTGAGGCACTCAAGGCTGAGGAAGCTGCTGAAATGGCTGAAGGTGAGCTAGATGGACAAGAAGGAAAGGAGGCTAGTGAGTCTGAGGATGGTTCTGAGGATGTGATGGAGGACTCTGATGAAAGTTCTTCAATCTGATTTCTGATGTTTTTCTTATGATTTTTTTTTGATGTACTTTTGGGGTTTCTTTGATGTTCTTTTTGGGCAAGGCCCTGAATTTCTAGCACCTGTGTGTGCTCTATGGTCTGTAATAACTGCACACTGATATTCTCTATGCTCTGGTACACTATGATTTCCTATTCATGATGTTTGTCTAAATTGTGGCTAAAAAGGGGGAGTAGTGTGTGTGTGTGTGACAAGTGTGTGGTCAGATGTTCTCACATCTGGTGACTGTTGACTGTTTTTGTGCTAGTATCCGTATGCTCGTATTGAGGGGGAGTGTGAGTAATATGCATGTACTAAGGGGGAGTAGTAAATATTCTGGTATGTGTATGCATGAATTCAGGGGGAGTGTGAGTGAAATTATCTCTTGATCGCCTGAATGTATTTGATGACAAATGTTGTGCTAAGTGTTACGGCACCTGACTATTGAGTCCACTATCCACTATGACTGAGAATTTATTTTTCTCAGATGTTTATGGGAATTTATTTTTCCCTGTTGTTCTTATGTTGAAGAAATGCGCGTTAAACTATTAGGAGTTTATTTCTCCTACTTCTTAGCATCTACTATTGGGAGTTTATTTCTCCCTTGTGTTGTTCCATGAGGCTAGTTGTGTTTTATTCCGCTGTTGCATTGCCTCTGATGCTACTTGACTTTCTTGGAAGTAGTTTTTATTATGTGTTACCTTCTTTCCTAGTTGTGTGATCATGTTGACTCGAAGGAAAGGTAATACTGTATCTCTCTATATACTGGTCTAATATTGTTTTAGCCAAAATTTGCCAAAGGGGGAGATTGTTGGGTTTTTGTATGATTGGCTACATTTTGCAAAAACATATTTTAGCCAAGTGTTGAGACAAGTGTGCTGACCCCAAGTGTTGTGACAAATGTTGTGACACTTTGGAACAACACCTGACTCTGTTCTGCGCGCGCCAGCTGGATGTTATTATTTTCTACTCAATCTTTTGAAGATCTGTTTGAAGAATTATATCAAGGTTTCTTACAGAAGAAGGCGCACGTGTTTAATGTGTTTCATGAGGCAGCTAAACCCTAGTTTTATTTTCCAAAAGAATTATATTTTTGGAAAATATATTTTTGCGGTTTCAAAAATATAACTATTGTTTTCAAAAATATATCACTGCTGCCGCAATTCTAGAAGCCCTAATTTTGTCTTGAAGCCCAAGTCGTTCTACTACTATAAATACGAAGGCAAGCATATGGTTTCAAGCATCTAAAATCGAGTCTTACAAAGCGTGTGTTTTTAGGGATTTTAGAGTGTTAATTGTGAGCCTTTCTTGTGTCTTATTGATGCAAGCTTAGGACCTGAGTGTTATTGAGTTGTAAGTGTGAACTTCTCCTAAGCTTTGAAGTACGGAGATTGTTCTATTGTGTTGTGTGGTTTACTCGCAAGCTTTTAAGCAAGAGTGAATCCTAGTTTCTTAGGAGTGTGTCTCCACCTGTTGTGTTTGTGTAAATTGAATAGCAGCGCTGTCTGTGTTGCTAAGGTGGGAATTGGGACGGGGTCTCATATCTAGGAGTTCCTAGGTAGAAGTGTCATTGGGTAGTGATTAAGTGAGAAGTTGTAAACGGGTGAGTTTAGCTTCGAAGTAATACTGCTGATAGTGGACTTCATTCCTGGATTGGTATCCCCCAGAGTAGGCTTTAGGCTGAACTGGGTTAACAACTCTCGTGTGTTATTTACTTTACTGTTTGTATTGTTTTATGTTATTTGCTCTGTTTATAGACAAGTGTTGGCGCACCAGTGACAACATCTGTCTACAACAGACAAGTGTTGCTACACCTTGAGCAACACGTGTCCACTGTGTGCCAGGAATTTCACATGTTTTTATGAAGAAGTGTTTAAGTACCATTTACTTACACTTATATTTTGAGTATGTTGTCTAACTCTCTTTTATGTGTTATGTGCTGGACCGTTGGGGGTCCAGATTTACAGGTTTTGTGGTATTCGATGTCGAGTCGTCGGTGAAGCTCTGCTCTGATTGTGACACGGGAAAGGGTTGTATTTAGACTATAGGGTCTTTATGACTTTCGATATTTAATTGTAAAACTATACATTTTGATAAATGATTATTCTGTATAAACACTGTTTTTACTAATTAATTACATTAGTATTATTTTGATAGAGGAGTGTAATACTCGAACCGATATTCAATAGATTAAATGTGATTTTCCGTTGCGTATTTTGAAAAAGAATTTTACTTAAGGTAGAAATATATAAATAATGGGTTTGGGTGTTACAATTGGTATCAGAGCCCCGTTGTCTTCGGACTGTGTGGGTTATGTGTCGATCAGAGCAGGTCTGTGCAGTCAGACCAAGTGAGTGTAGTGTGTCAGTCGTGTTTGTCTAACAATTTTGTGTTGTTTGTTTTGTGAAATCATTCATGTTGTTCGTTTAGGGACTATGAGTGATGTGAATTGGATTAGATTATCCATTCTTCTTGTGAGTAGATGTGTGAGTATTGTACTTCTATGTTTATAATAGTTGTATATGCTTAGTGTTTAACCTTTGTGTAGTTTAAACTTGGTTGATTGATGCTTATTTGCTAATGGTTGATGATCCGGCATGATGTAAAACTGCATGTGACGATCCGGCATGATATAAAACTGCATGTGGTAATGATTTGAAATAATTTTAAAAACTAATATTATTTCTTGAAGATTTTGGTGAAAATAAAGAGTTATTTTCTTTTGAAAAAGTGAAAATTAATTTTCAAAATGGTGAGAAGAGTAGGATATTAATGTGTCCTGGTATGTGTTTGTTATATGTTTGTTTATAACATGTGCTAGATGATTACTAGGCATTTGAATTGCCATGCGTTTTATGAGTAAAAACATGAAGATCTCATAATTCTATGTTGTGATTGTTGATACATGATTCAAATTGTGCTTTCAAGTCTATAATGATGTTATATGCTTGATGTTTAGGATTTTGTGGATTAGTGAGTCGAGAAAACGAGAGTTTAGTGAGCGTAAGTTCAAAACCGTAGCAGAGCACCCAGATTTTTGGATGTGCTCGCTGGGCGAAGAATGAACCTCGCTGAGTCTCGCTAAGTCTTGCTAAGTCCTGTGAATGTTTGTGACTTGTCTCGCCGGGAGCTCGCTAGCTTTTGCTAAGCGAGGGAGCCAGACAAGAAATTTATTTTGTTGACGTCTTGTTCTGAGTTGATTGAATGTGAGTATGAATTATTGCTATGCAATGTTCGTTTTTCTTGTGTTGTTTTGATTTCCTAACTTTGAAAGTGAGGGAAGTATAGGTTACTTGAATGCTTGCATGAATTTGTGTTAGTGTTTAGGTATCGTGGGTTAGGTTTTGTCCCCTGTATGCGACATGCGTGTACACGATGTCGATACTAGTTTCTTCTTTTGGAAGAATATGTTTAGAGGAGATAGAACCGTTAGGTGTGAGCACCGGAAGTTCTAGTGAAAGAGTACGAGTGGGTTTGAGATAAGTGGGGGAGAAGGTTATATCCCTCCGAGATGTTTCGAACGTGAGAAGATTGGATGAGTAGAGATGTTCTTGAAGCGGAATATTCAGGAAGTGGTGACGTTGTTCGAAGTGGAATGGATGGGAACAACAAGTTGTGAGAAACTATTAGAAGAGGAGTTGTCGGACCAAGTGTTTCGCCGTGAGGCGTTAGTGAGATTGGTTAAGTGAGATGAAGAGTATTCGGAATGATTGGAGATCGTGTGTTGCACTAAAAGTATGGAGGCGTGTTTTGTGGACCAAAGTTGAAGTATCTGTTTGATCGAAATGAGTCGAATATGAAGGAGAGGGAGTGATTAAGATTCTTGAGGAGGTGATGATTTTGAAGTAAGTTGTCATCCAAGGGAATCGGATGTTGTACCGGATTCTTGAGTAAGAAGCTTTATGTGAGTCGTGCATATGGTAGTAGGTTGAATTGGTTGGACAATTTGGAATTCTAAGTATAGTGTGTGAAGTGATTTTCATAAGAGATTTGAGAAGCTTAGAGAAAGAGATGTGAAAATTAGTGCACCATTGGTGGTAATTAATCGAGGAAATTAAAGGAAGTAGGTTTTAAAATAGATGAGAATGGAATTGAGAAATATCATAATAGGATTGGTATGTTTGTTGAATCGTTGGAAGTAAGGATTGTATGAGTAGTCGAATTTATTCGAAGATGGAAGTAGGATAACGATTCAAAAGATTTTGTGAGAGGCTTGCCGAAGAAAGGGTAATTGGATTTGGATAATGACAGGGCAATTTGTGTCGAAGTTGAATGAGATCCTAGAAGTGGAGATGAAGCTAAAAGAGAGGTATCATTTTTGAATGATGAAGAATAAGAAAGTTAGCCGTTAAAGAACGTGCAGAGAATGAGTAGTATGAGGTCATGTTGGAAGTGACTTGTGTTAGGTGAGAATTTGCGAAAAGTATTATCGCACATGCGAGTAGATGTTGTGTTTGAGCACATATAGTAAGGGGTTGAAGGCGATGCCTAAAGTAAGTATCGGAGAGCATTTGGTAGTGCCCACCAGATAAGAGTGAGTAAGTATTTGCTAAGGAATTTGGATTCATGGAATGGAAGAGTCGGTAGAGACTAGTTTTGTTAGATGCATCGTGGATGTTGATGTGGTACGGTCACAATCGGCGACAATGAAGTAAAAGATTTTAAGTTGTTTCATCATGGATGATGGGACGGTAGTGATTTGGTGCATAACTGAAAATGTGGTTTGGACGAGAATTTTAGAAATTTTCTAGAGATGTCATATTGGGAGTAGACAAGGAGTCATTAGTAAGAGTACTAAGACAAAAGTCGATTAGAATTTGATGGATAGAATTAGATCGTATGGCGAATATTTGGAGCTTTGTAGATTTAATTCAAGAGTTTGATTTTGGTATCGAATGTACTAAGGAGGAGTTTAAAGATAGCTATCCAAAGAGAAATGATGATTGGTAGAGGTCGTAAGTGAATAAGAATTCGATGAGTGAATAAATGAAGAAGAGTATGCTTGTTGCAATGCAAGATGATGAGGAACATCGATAGATGGATTTTGGGCAAACTGAAGATGTCGTTTGGAATCAACGAGATAGAGGTTATCAATGTTTGGAGAACCAATTTTAGGCGGTAGCCTAATTTTGAAGTGGCGAATTGCTAAGGGATTAAGGAGAAGTGGTATTGGAAAATGTTTGCGTTAAGGAATGCAAATATTGGTTGAGAGATTACTTGGAAATAGAGTAGTCGTATTGGATTCGACTCAATGTGAGAAAAGGAATTTGACGGTTAGAGACGGTAGTTTTTAGCATGTGTCGAGGAAGATTTGAGAATGTGGGTCATCAAGTGATCGTTGGAATTGAACTATCAAGTGATAAGTTGGAATAAGATTCGAATATGAATAAGTGATGTAACACGGTTAAGTGATTCATGAGGGAATCAAAGGTTTATGGGAATTATGGAGTTGTGGAAGTATTCCACGGGAGTATCTTTCGGAGAGTTCGATTGGTTATACCTGTTTTAGGGTAGAGTTGTGTGTACCGTAGAATGTGAGTCTATGGATGTTTCGTGCGGAGTGGACGTTTTAGCGGTTTGATAGGAATGGTTTATGTCGATATCATGATTGTTGACTATCTATCGACAAATTGAGGAACTGGCCGTCCTTGATCTCTTGTTGATAAATGGACAAAAATTGTGTTGGATGGGATAAACTAATTTTGTCAAACTTGGTAATGTGTAGTGTTTTGAGCGTTTCGTTAGAGAGTCGGATACAGGAGTTATCCGGAGTTGTTTTAGTAGCGTAATTTTCGAGGGCGAAAATCTTCTAAGTAGGGGAGAGTTGTAACGACCCAAATTTATTATTCACTATTTAAGTGTTTAATTATTTGGTGATGTGGTTTTAGGTAAGATAATAACTTTATGTTATTTATCGAGAGTTTTAGTTAACGCGCGAGTTAGTGAGAGTTAACACGAGTTGGGCCAAGCCAATTGGGCTTGAGGCCCAACGGGCCTTGTGGACTTGTGAGAGGCGCCATATGGTCAAGGGGAGGAGAGGAAACATTTCATTTTTTCTTGTTCTTGTGAGAGTTTAGAGAGAAGGGAGAGCTCAAGGAGCTAGGGCAAGAGCTTGGAGGAGGGATTCGAGGAGCAATCGTGGAGCTTTCGTCGATCCAAGGTAAGAGAGTAGATTTCATATTCGTGGGTGACTCGAGGAAGGGGAGAATGTCGATTTCTCCTCACCCGAACTTCCTCCACCCCATTTTCGTTTTAGCTTAGAACGGATTTTCTTGATGGAAATCATTCCTAAGGTTCTTAATATGCTTAACATGCTTTTAACATGATTAATGAACGAAAACTATGGTAAAAACGAGTTGTATGAAAGATTAAACTCAAGAACTTAGTGTTCTTGAGAGTTTTGATGAAAAAGTGTTTAATCTCTACTTTTTCGATGTTTATGATGTAGATCGGTAAAATGAACTGTCCTTTTGTGTTTAGATATGCTTGTTGCACATGAATATAAACTTATTTGGGGTTTATAACATGAAAAATGGGATTTTTGGGTGATTTGGTGTAGAAATCGCAAGTTTTGAACTGTCCTGACAGGAGGCATTCGCTACGCCTTCGCTCAGCGAACGTGTTCGCCACCTGTTCGCTACCTGTTCGCTAATTGGATTTTGGCTCTGTGTCTGTTCGCTACCTGTTCGCTACAACGAACGTGTTCGCTACGTGTTCGCTACGTGTTCGCTACAGCGAACAGCACTGTGACAGCAACTTTTTGATAGTTGTTTTAAGTGCAATTAGGCACTTGTAACATGGATTTAAGGTATCCTAACATGCAATTAGGTGTTTATAACCATGATTAATTGTATGGTGATGATAGTTGTTGATTATATGTGTGGAATATAATTGTTGTTGATTGTGTTGATGATATTTGTTTAATTGTCAAAGAAGTATATTAAGGTGTTAATCAACTTAATAAAGAAGGATATTAGAGTATGTTATTCTAATAAAGAAGTATATCGAATTATGTTATTCGATAAAGACGGATATTAAGGTATTGATTATCTTAATAAAGACGAACGTTGGATAGTGTTCCACGTTATTGTTGATGGGCTATATGCCATAATTGTTGATGGATATATTCATGAGTTTTGAGTACATGCATCATGAATATTTAGGGATATTGGCTTGTCCAATAAAGAAGGATATCGAACTATATTTGTTTGATAAAGAAGGATATCGGAGGTGAGATACTCTGATAAAGACGATGGTACCACATGCATTAGAGGTGTCTAGAGGACATAACATGAATGTGAAGCATTAGATTGCATTTAGGGATTATGTGTGCATTTTATAATAAATGATGTTTGACACATACTTGGTAAATGTTGATTGTTAATCTGTATGTGAGGAGCAGAGTCCGTCATGACTATAAAATGAACAACGCAGGGTCCGTCATGACCATAATCTGAACAATGTATGTGTTGATGTTTTGGTATTGTCCGAGACGACGTGAAACTATATGTTTGATGTATTTTGTGAATGATTGATTAGGTGATAAATGAAGTATATGCATGATATATGAATATGCATGAATGATAGTGATGTATATGTATAATGTATGATTATGCATGTTTTTATGAAGAAGTGTTTAAGTACCATTTACTTACACTTATATTTTGAGTATGTTGTCTAACTCTCTTTTATGTGTTATGTGCTGGACCGTTGGGGGTCCAGATTTACAGGTTTTGTGGTATTCGATGTCGAGTCGTCGGTGAAGCTCTGCTCTGATTGTGACACGGGAAAGGGTTGTATTTAGACTATAGGGTCTTTATGACTTTCGATATTTAATTGTAAAACTATACATTTTGATAAATGATTATTCTGTATAAACACTGTTTTTACTAATTAATTACATTAGTATTATTTTGATAGAGGAGTGTAATACTCGAACCGATATTCAATAGATTAAATGTGATTTTCCGTTGCGTATTTTGAAAAAGAATTTTACTAAAGGTAGAAATATATAAATAATGGGTTTGGGTGTTACATACGACAGGTGTCGGATAGCTCATACCGGTGTCGGAAAAAACTCAATTTTTTCTTTACTTTGACACTCTTTTGATCGGTGTCCGACACCTGTAAGACACTCGTACGACACGTGTCGGACAAGTGTCCCAAAAAAAATTATTTTTCCTATGCTTATACTCTTCTTAGGTACATATCAGACATATTTACACGAGTTAAAAATGTATCGGAACAATACTGATCAATGAGGGATTGAAGACATTACATTTTGATTACAATATTTTTAGTTTTTTCGATAGTAGATGGATAAATAAAGGTAAAATATAATGATATCTTGTTTTAAAACTTTTTTTAATAAATAACTTGCTCAAATTAGATTTACATGTATATATTTTGATTCTCAACTTATATGTTTTATAAATATGTAGCGGTGTCGGTATCCTATATTTTTTATATTAGCAGTGTCGCGGTGTCGGTGTCGTGTCGCGATGTTCGTGTCAGAGTCCTTGTTTCATAGGTTGCAAGTTCAACATTTGATAATGCAAAATAGAGTCTGTGTAAAAATATAATTTTCATACTTAATTTATATATTATAATTGTTTTAGTAGTCCACCCAAATTATTTTTTTAGTTCCGCTACTGTATACATGTAACATGCATATAATAGTTATTTTTAGTTCCGCTATTTTTTGTCCCAAATTATAAGGGAATTTGTTGAAATTTGACCAATTTAATTTTGAAGTTCCAAAAATACCCCTTGTTATATTTTCCAAAGCAATTAATTACCAAGAGTCTAGGATTGTAGTGCTATTGTATTGAACCAAATAACATCAATTCTTGGTACTATTTTTTTTTACTTTGCCACTGATGAGTAGAAGTTGATGGGTCATTGTGCTTTTAAATGGAGTAGTGTACGAGAAGCACTTAGAAAGTAGGAGCAAGTTATTAAATTGTTTTGCTTTTTCATAGAGTAAGTTAATAAGGGTATTTTTGGAAACAAAATAATGTTTTTGATAGATTTTAGAATATTAAATGGATTTCTTAATAAGTGTGTTTTTTTTTTTCTTCCTTATAAATCGGGACGGAGGGAGTATATATTTTTCTTGCTACAATTATAACTCAAAGTCAATTATTCGTCAATTATTCGGATTCATTGTAAAAAATGATGTGATGGCTTATTTACATGAATTTCACACCAATGCCGTGCTTCCAAAAGCGATGACAGCCTCTTTCTTAGTTTTAGATCCAAAGAAGGATCACCTTCAAAATCTTTTTGATTATCGTCCTATTTGTTTAATAGGGAGTCTCTATAAAATTCTTTCAAAGCTTTTAGCTAATAGATTGAAAAGAATGTTGGGCAAATTGATCTCTAATTGCCAATCTGCCTTCCTGCCACAAAGACAGATTTTGGATGAGGTTGTCGTTCTCAACGAGATCATTGATTTAGCCAAGAGAAGAAAAGATGATTGTATACTTTTTAAGGTTGATTTTGAAAGAGCTTATGACTCGGTGAACTGGGGTTTTTTTGGAAAAAATGATGAGAAAGATGGATTTTTCTGAAGGCTGGTTAAAGTGGATGAGAGCTTGCATATATATGTGAGAGCTCAATGTCTGTGTTAGTTAACGGAAGCCCAACAAAGAATTTTGCGGTGCACAGAGGACTTCGCCAAGGAGACCCTTTATCTCCTTTTTTTATTCTTAATTGTTGCTGAAGGTCTTTCAGGTATGATGCGTAAGGCTGTCGAGATAGGAAGATTTAAGGGATTTCAAGTAAATGATAGAATTAATTTCCAACTTCTTCAATTTGCTGATGATACTATTTTGACGGGGAAAGGTGTATGGGATAATTTGTGGACTATAAAAGTGATGTTAAGAAGCTTTGAATTAGTGTCACGTATGAGAATTAATTTTGTGAAGAGCAAATTATACGGTTTAAATATTGATAGTAGATTGCTGGAAGCCGGGTCAACTTTTTTGTCTTGTCGTTCTGATATATTGCCTTTTAAATTTTTCGGAATCCTGGTTGGAGCCAATCCTAGAAGGAAAGAGACTTGGAAACCGGTGGTGGAGGCTATGTCTAGTAAACTAAGTATTTGGAGTAGTCGCCAATTGTCTATAGGGGGTCGCCTTACACTTATCAATTCAGTGTTGACAAGTGATCCTCTCTATTTCTTTTCGTTCTTTAAGGCCCCTAGTTGTGTCCTAAAACTTTTAACTAGGATCCAAAGGAATTTTCTATGGGGAAGGGGTGCTGAGGAGAGGAATGTGTGTTGGGTTAAATGAGATCAAATTTGCTTGCCAAAGGACAAAGGAGGTCTAGGGATTAAGAATTTAGAGTTCTTTAATAAGGCGTTGCTTAGTAAATGGAAGTGGAGGTTTCTTGTTGATAAAGAAGCGGTATGGGCTGATTTATTAAGGTTTAGATATGGTCATCTACCCACTAAAATCTTGGGTGGGGCCTTCCCTCGGATAGGAACTAAAGAATCTATTTGGTGGAAAGATATCATGGGCATTGGTATCGTCGGAGGAGAATTGGTTTAAATTGAATGTAGGGTGTGGTGATGGTAACAATATTGGATTTTGGAAATTCAAGTGATTGGGGAACACTCCCTTTTGTGACTTATTTTCTAATCTTTTTGCAAAAGAAATTTTTCATGATGTTTTGATTTCAGACAGGTTACGTTGGAACGGACAAAACCTTGAATGGAATTGGCAATGGTGTGAAGAATTACCTTCTGACGAGGATCATCAGTTGCATGAACTCAAGGATTTACTACAAAGCTTCTTCATTCATCCGGATAGACCTGATAGGTGGCGTTGGATACTGAGCTTCATGGGTCTGTTTACTGTTAAATTTTGTTATGACTGGCTGCTTCAATCTTTCGACACTTATGTTGTGGACTTTAATGTATTGAAGGCTATCCAACAGCTTTGGAAGAATAATGTGCCGTCTAAAATTAATATTTTTGGTTGGAGATTGCTCTTAGAGAAATCATAGAGGTATTTTGTTTAATCCACATCAGCTTCCGTGTATCTTTTACAACTGTTGAAGATTGCTCCCATCTTCTCTTCCACTGTCCTTTAGTTATAAGAGTGTGGAAAGCAGTTTATAGATGGGTAGGCTATGATGTTACGACGTTTCTAGAGGGTTGAAATCATTTTTTAAGATTCGGCACTTTGGTTAAATCACAAATTGGTAACGGAGTTCGACACTTGATATGGCTGGCTACCACTTGGTGTATTTGGAAGATGAGAAATAATGTGGTGTTCAATGGACTTATTCCAAACGATTCTCTATTGATCGATGATATTAAAGTTACTTCTTGGTTATGGTTTAAGGGTCGCAAAGGCCAGAACTCCTCTTTCTCATTTTATGACCGGTGTAGTAATCCTCTTATATGTCTCCAAAGCATTTAATCATATGCTTTGTATTGTAAGAGATTGAGTACCTCTAATACTCCCTTATAATAAAATTTTACTTATAAAAAAAAAAATTATTCAGATTCATTGATTAACCGATTTATTTAACAATATAGGTTAGATATATAAATAAACTTTTACGACCGAAAAGAATTTATGCATATAATAGTTGTCCCTATAGGTGGATGAGCTTAATGTAGCATGCAAGAACAACGTACTTGGTTGTCTTTTACAAGCACTATATTCCAAAAAAGAGCAGTTACAAAATATATTAAACATATATTCGAGTGTGTCGGAAAGATTTTCAAACGTATGCATTCAAGTTTAGGAGACATTATGTCATTATACATGTGTGAGCTGTTATATACTATAAATTTTAAAATGCAAGTAAAACAAAATCTTGTAGATGTAACAAAATATGCAATTGGTTTATATATTATTAAACTATGGATTTAAATTGAGACAAAAACTTGTTGCTTGCTCATCAATTTCAAATAGCATATATAAGACTGCCTCCTTTCAGAGTCATAACATGCATGCCAAATATTTTATGGGAGCTTCTATGGTGCATTCCAGCTTTGGAATGTATGGGTGCATTCCAAACTTTTAACCAATAGAATTCAATTTAATTATTGCCACATCAACTAAGGTCCATGGTGAGTTTCTTTTTCCTTAATAAACTTTTGTTTATTGCATATGAGTCCTCCATCAAATGAAAAATACAAATCAAAAACATTTTTAATTTCAATTTAAAATCATAAATCATTTACACTTTTTTATTTATCATTTTTAACATTATTATTTGAACAAATTAAAATTTAAAGTGAAAACCCTAAATCCCAAATTCCCACCTGTTCTCCATTTTGTTCATCCTTCTTCGTCCTTCTCCTTCTTCGATTGTTCATCCTTCTTCGTCCTTCTCCTTCTTCGATTGTTCATTCCTTTCTTCTTCTTCTTCGTCATCCATCGTTTTATTCTGGCCTCTCTCAGACTTCGTCTTATTCGTTTTATTTCATTGATATCCAACTAAAGCATTATCGACTTCTCACCCAATGTCGTATCTGGGTTCCTGGTCGTTTGTAATTCGCCAAAAACTAAAGCGTAATTTGTATCTGTCTTCACCCAACAACTATTTTCAGTGCAAGATTGTTCTATGGTTCCAAGCATCGTAGTGTACTTCACAGGTAATTGTTCGTATATTTTAGCCTATGAAATTATCAATTTAGGGTTTACATCGTTAATTGAAGTTGATTCAAATTGTTACCCTGTATCGATCGAATTGGGGATTAGGGTTGCATTTTTAATTGAAGTTGCTTTGAATTCTTACTGCATAAACCATCCATTTGGGGATTAGGGTCGTTATATATATTGTAGTTGATTTCAATTCTCAACCATAAAGTTTGGAATTGGGGATTTGGTTTTGTATTTATCAAATTGTTAAATTCTGTTTGTCAATTTTATTTGAATTCATTTGATTTTTGAATGTATATATGCTGATACTGTTATTTATGGGTTGGGAATTATGGTTTCATTTGAATTGGGGATTACGATTTGTAAGCCATTTTAATTGTGAAATTAGACTATGATATTATTCATAGGAAAAATAAGTATGGTATTGTGAATTTGACTGTGATATTAGTGTGGTATTTCCTGACTTATTGCATCAATTATTGTTCATATATACTGCAGTTAAGTAATGGATGACAATCTATTCACTCTGATCCCAATTGAGGAATACCGTGTTATCAAAATCTTAAAATTCTGAATTTGATGTCATTTGAGCTGGTGATTAGGGTTGAAATTGGACTGTGATATTATTCACACTTAATTAGTGTGCTTATGTTAATTTGAATGTGATATTAGTGTGCTATTCTGAATTATTTGATCAGTTATTGTTCACATATCATGCAGATAAATAATGGATGGCAATATTCCACTCTGATCCCAATTAAGGAATCCTGTGTTTACGAGGTTTGAACTGGAAAACAGACAATGTAGAAGGGCTTGAAGGGTAAACAAATCAAGTTTTGTAATGTTAAGTTTATAGTTAGTGATATGTATTTGAGTTGAATAAGCACTAGTTAATGATATGAAGTCATTGCTATATTTTAGCTAATGCTCAGTGTTATAGTTGAATAATATATACCAATTAAGCTGTAGTACAGTAACAATTTTCAAATTGAATATTGTAATCTTTTTTACTTGAGTAAAACATGGTACATTAACTTTTGGAGGCTATTCAATGTTACTTAATTTTTGATAAGCTATGATTTATGCAATGTAATGAGAAAGATGAAACTTTTTAAACAATTCCAATTAACTTTTAAAGGTTGCTCCAAGCTTAAGTTACCTAACTATTCATAAGCTATTATTTATGTCATGTAATGAGAAACATGCAACTTTTTTAATCTGTTCAATGTACATTAACTGATCACACAAGTCCCATTAAAGGTTGTTGAATGTACCTGATGTGAAAGATGTATAAGTTTTGTAAGTTATCATGAGAAAGGTGTAACTTTAATAAGTTTTGGTAACTTTAACGAAGATGATCCAACTTTTACAGAACAATGTTGTGTAATTTTGGACAATAACATTTTTGATATTGATTATCCAATTTTTAAATAGTTTTGATTAAATACATGAAAAATGTCTATTTCCAATACCAACTTTTGTTACAATGCCAAATGTATGTTTATTAGGTGATAATTACAGCAACTTATGTTTTATTGCAATTTGAAACAGGTTACATGAATATGCATGCAACATGGTGATTAGACTTGAAGTCAAAAATGTTAAGAAGGAAAGGTGATTCATATCAATTTTACATAGACATAGAACTAAGAGGTATGTTCCCAACATATATATATATATAATGTTTTGAAAATTGTATGAAACAAACAAATAAATCAAATAGTTATCTCATGTATTTAAGTCAAAAACATAGCATGAAATTGGATAATAGCATGAGATACCTACAGCTTAAGACAAACATATAATAAATCTTAAAACCGAATAAACCACAATCTCCAAAATATCCACCAGAATAGAACACTGTCAACTAAATTCAACAGAATATCCAAAATAAAACTTCAAACCGAATAAAACAGCATATCCAAAATATAAGACCATATTGTGCAAAATACAACCCACTGGTTAACAATCAACAGTACCAAAAATCAAAACAGAGAAAATAAACCAAAATATCCAATATAAAAATTCAATCTTCAAGCACACATCCCATAGTCTAAGAACCAAACTTGAAACTTCAGATATCAACCAAAGCCTTCCTTTTCTTGTGCATATCATCCCAATACTTTGCAGCATTTGCCAATAGTGATTGTAACAACATATTATTAGATGAATGACAGAGATATAAAGCAAGCTTCATCCTTGTGGCAGTGTTAACCTACATATAATGAAAAAACAGTGGATGAATTAGAAATTTGCTTAGATTGAAAAATGTTTTACAAAAAACCATGACATTAATTCAACTTACAGTTATGCCTCCATAGTTACTATTGTATGGACATTCAATCATCCATTTAGCAACCCACACTCCACAATCATTCCTATGATTATTCATAAAATTGCATTAGTACGACACTAATATGTAGTTTAAGTAAAATCATTAATAGAGATAGGGGTTAACAATACTTACGATCCAGGTCGCTGATGCGGGAGACACGTAGGTTCAATCCTGGTGAAGTTTGTGATTAGGTTATCATGACCAATTAGATTAGCAACATTAACAAAACAAGGAAGAAGCAGGATTTCCTCAAGCTTGACAATCTGCCACAATAGTAAATATAAAGTAAATATAAAATTTGAATTAAAAAATCGAACAATAAATTTGAATGTAAAACAAACTATAGATCACATGCATACCAATCTAATAATTGAATGATGCCTAGGATGATATCTTTCATCTGAAGGTAAAGAGTCCAACCAATAAATTTTTCTTTCGGTAAACTCAACAACCACCAAAAACCAATGTGCACCCCCATCATTCATAGGAATAAAAATCTGTAGTTATAGAAATCATTTTTAGTGGCATGAACTGATTTTCAGGTTTAAATCACACACTAAGCAGAATGTATAGAAAACTCACCTTTGAAACCACAGAGTTTGTTGGCATGAACTTATCCTGATATATTTTCCGGATATAGTCAGCTGTGTATTTGTCATCCAGAGCATATTGCTTAAAAAGTAATGTAGTTTAAGTCAGTGGTTATTACTCAACTAATGTAAATGTAAATGTAAAATAAATCAATGTTAGTTAGGTAATTACCGCAAAATATGTAGGCAAATACCAAACAGATTTCATTTTTCCTAACGATTCAACCAGCCAATTGCTTCGTGCAACAACCAAGTTGATAACCTGTATAGCCAAATGAAAACAACGTTATGTAAAATTTTAGTTCACTTTCATCTGTCATAGCCAAATAATTACAATGTTAGGTCAAAATATAACCTCTTGGTCCACATTACACCTAGGCATCAACGACTTAATTGCTTTCCTGTCCCCATGAACACCTGATGTAGATTTAATCAGAACCTCGCCACTGCAACAGGTAGATGTATGAATTGTTAGATGTATTCAAATTAAATGGGCTAAATAAATTTACAGTTAGGTTTAGCAAGATATATTAAAAACACATACCCATGTTTCTGCTCATCATCGCCCATAAAGGCGTATGCAATAGTGTAAGCGCAAATATCATTCAAATTCATTTTTGGGGATGGCCTAAATGTGACAGGCATCCACTGTAATAAAACAAACGTGGAATAAATATTTTTATTAGTACTAAATGAAAGTGTTGTATTAGGTTTAAATATAAGACCATTAAATAACTTACCTCAGGAATAGGGACTCCGGTGTCGAAAAATTCATATCCCATTGGTGTCGATGGATGGTAGTTAATGTGGAAATCATTGTCATCCTCCTCTTCTGGCTGACAGAACAGAATTTTGTTAATCTTCTTATATTGCCTAGCTTCAAGCAATGCAGTCCACTCCTTGATATCCTTCAATCTCGAAGGTGCCGATGTTGATCCCAAATTGTGACAGATTTTTTTGTTGGCTGCTTTTGTTTCTGTGGCAGGGTATTGTTTTTTTTTTCTCCTTTGCTTTTGGTTTTACAGGGGTTGATGCTGTTGAGTCACAATCTTTTGAATCTTCCTGGTCATTCCACCCTTGGGTGGTAGTGTGGTGACTGTTCAAACCATTTAACAAAATAAATTAAAATTACCTACTGGTATATACAACCATTAAGTCATATGTAGTAGCTGAAATATAAATTATTAAATAAAACAGTAAACTTTATTATATTTTTGTTGAAAATCATGATAGATTCAAACACACACATACACATACAAATCCAAAGACTGTTTCTTTATGAATGTTGATGGTACTTTTCGTATAAATTTGTTTAGAATCATCATAGATTCACACACACACACACAGACTGCTTATGAATCAATTATTAGATTAAAAAAATTAGATTCAGACACAAACACACAACATATAAGGTACTACAAATCTGATTGGTTATGAATCAAATATTAGATTCAGACACACAAACACACCTCATATAAGTTTCAGTCACAAACACACATCATATAAATATTAGATTCAGACACAAACACACATCATATATATTTCATGCGTGTTCACAATAAGAAATGAGTCAATACCTGGATGATATGTAAACAATCTCAGCTTTGAATTTCTTTTTTGTAGTCTCAGAATGCTGCTGAGTTTCAGTCTTCTCAGTCTTAGTGTTCTGAGTTTTTGTCTTTAGAGTTGTAGTGTTTGTGGTAGTGTTTGAAGTAGTGTTTGTAGCTTCTTTTCCTCTCTTACTGGTTTTTGATTTTCTTTCAGGCATGACGCGTTTTGTGCTTGGACTTGGTGGATCAGTGTTTATCATTGTGTTTTGTTTGCTGGATGATGAAGTTTTCTTAGAGTTGGACGGTTTTTGTGTTCAGAAAAGCAAAAGAGTATTATGCATGAGTAAAGTTAAGAGTTGGACAATTTGGGAGGTTGATAAGTATTGGAAGTTGTAGCTACCTAGGTATTAGTTTCAATAGGCTTTTTTAGTTGTAATAATTAGCAAGTGCAATGTGTGTAAGTAGAAGGCCAAGCATCACGTTTTTGTGTGCTCAATGTAAGCTAACCAACATGAATTAATGTGTTGTCCATAATATCAAATTGTAAGCATGATTTATTTCGTAATTGATTTTTTTCAAATAAAAAGAATACTAACCTATGGCCTTATATTTGTATGAGTTCATAAGTGTCGGTGTCGGTTTCGGACGAGGACACCGACACGTGTCTAACACGGACACGCCTAATTTGAGGAGTGTCGGTGCTTCCTAATTCATAACTCAAATATCATAAAAAAAAAATTAATAATTATAAAAAAATTATTAAATTTTGAATTCGTTATTTAATTTAGTTTTAAAATATCGACATGGAACCTTGTTTTTTTTAAATTAATAATAAATAGTAATCATTTTTTTTTTCGTAATTAATTTTTTTCAAATAAAAAGAATATTAAATTTTTATTTTTATTTTTAAATAAGTTACTAACCTATGGCCTTATGTTGGGCTATTGGTCGTATGTGATTATACACTGAGTTATATTTGTATGAGTTCATAAGTGTCGTTGTCGGTTTCGGACGAGGACACCGACACGTGTCTAACACGGACACGCCTAATTTGAGGAGTGTCGGTGCTTCGTAATTCATAACTCAAATATCATAAAAAAAAATTAATAATTATAAAAAAATTATTAAATTTTGAATTCGTTATTTAATTTAGTTTTAAAATATCTGTATTACTTTGTTTTTTTTTAAATTAATAATAAATAGTAATCATTTTTTTTTCGTAATTAATTTTTTTCAAATAAAAAGAATATTAAATTTTTATTTTTATTTTTATTTTTAAATAAGATACTAACCTATGGCCTTATGTTGGGCTATTGGTCGTATGTGATTATACACTGAGTTATATTTGTATGATTTCATAAGTGTCGGTGTCGGTTTCGGACGAGGACACCGACACGTATCTGACACGGACACGCCTAATTTGAGGAGTGTCGGTGCTTCGTAATTAATAAATCAAATATCATAAAAAAAAATTAATAATTATAAATAGTAATCATTAAATTAGAAAACTTGTTTTTACAAGTTTTTAATTGTCATTATAATGACAAACTACGAACAAACTACTAAAATACATGGGAGCCAAAATACATACAACATCGGCGGCAAACATCAAGTTTTCCAAAATATAATCAAAATACTAATGGTTACAAACTTTGAAATCAACTTAAGCTCCTCACATAAAAGGTATGGTCATCATATATGCTAGATGTGTTGAACAGTAGGCGGTCTCCAACTTTAAATCCGTTAATGGCAACAACTTCCCTCCATCCCCTAAAGATCGATACCACGAACGGATCCATTTGATACTCTAGCTCACACTTATGCTTTTCTCTGATTGTTCCAATAATGTAGATCTCATCCAACATCGTGTCACACAAATACTCCCCCATATCGTTTGGCAATATCTGCAACAGATCAAAGAAAATTTGATAAGCATCAATTTGTCTTAAATTCGGATAATCAATTTAAACATTAACAAAAACAATTGGATTGAGATACCAACCAAATATGGAACAATTTCTGGATCATCCTTCATAGTAATTTCGAAGGTAACAGCTTTCCGGAGGGCTCGTGATCGGGTATGCCAAGTAGGGAATTTATCAGGAGTAATTGGGTCCTCTTTGGGAATGATCTGGAACTGATCGTTCCCCAAATATTTGAAGAGAATTGGATGATGACCTTGAAATTGGTAATGTTCTCGTATAGTCATCCAACCGTCCGTAATTCTAAGGACATCATCATCATTGTTGAACTCTACGCAGAGTTGAAGACCTTTGGAATCAAACAGGTACCAAAATTGTCCCAACTCAGCCTTGCAGTTTTCGTAAAAACTTCGTTCAACCTCGCCCTGGACCTAAAAAATAAACAAACCGAAACTAAGCATAATTGACGAAAACAGACACAGGACTCAATTTGGCGAGTAACAATAACCTAACTCTAAATCAGTGAAACATTCATACTTATTTACAAACGGAAACAAATAAAATTAACATCACACATAACATGCTCTGTTTTTTAAATTTTTTTTACTCTAACTTGTCTAAATCAGTGTAAGATCTAGATCCAGTTTCAAAACGAAATAAAAATAAATAAATAAATAAATCAACATATAACATGCTCTGTTTTCTAATCTATGGTTTGAACATCATGCGATTTTTTAAAAATCATATTTGGCGACATGAACAGTCAAAAAAATCAACAAAGAAATCAACAAAACATACTATCAAACTTACCTCTCCTGCAACATGAACAGTCAAAAAATAATCCCTTGCTGGCTTTCGAAGAACATCGGCAAGAGTATCCACCATTTTTTTTTATTGATTATCGTCGCAGGAAGTTTGAAAGACGGCCGAAAGTTGAAGGAGAAGGAAGGGAAAAAGAAGAAAAATGGCGTGTGAGAGAGTGGAGATATGAAGGGACTGGTTCAGTCTTGGTGAGAGAAAGAAAAAATTTTTGGTTAATGATCTTTCTTGGGAGAAGAAATGTAATGGTTTGTAATGATGATTGTTGGTTAGCAAAATTAATTGTTGTGTTATTGGTAAGGCGCGATGAAACAATTGGTACTAGAAAGTGGGAAGTAACACTGTATCAAGTTGTAATTTGAATCGTTTAATTGGTTTGAGACTACAAACATTTACAGTGTCATGCAACACATGTTTTGGATCGTAGGATCAACATCGTTTGTCATCTAATGGTTGACATTAACAAGTTTACTTTCTGACTTCCTAAAATAATCACCTTCAGATTAAAACGAATCGACATGGAACCTTGGATGATGTAAACACGTTAGCAGTTGTTGCATTGGATACATCACTCGTTTTTTAGCTATTAATCTTAAAATTAATATTTGTTGATGTTTTATTTTTTAAAACCATTAATCCTTAATCAAAATCGGGATCATACATCTAAGTCTACTATTAGGGTTATCGGTTCTTAATTGAAATTTAAACTTACTACGAACAAATTTTTTTAAAATTTAAAGTAATTACTCGTTTGAAATTTAAAAGTCACCGATATATGTTGGATCAATAGATAAGGCCATTATTCGTTAATCGGAACCGGGATCATACATCTAAGTCTACTATTAGGGTTATCGGTTATTAATTGAAATATAATACGAACAAATTTTTAAATTTAAAGTTATTACTCGTTTGAAATTTAAAAGTCACCGATATATGTTGGATCAATAGATAAGGCCATTAGTCCTTAATCGAAACCGAGATCATACATCTAAGTCTACTATTAGGGTTATCGGTTCTTAATTGAAATTTAAACTTACTACGAACAAAATTTTTTAAAATTTAAAGTAATTACTCGTTTGAAATTTAAAAGTCACCGATATATGTTGGATCAATAGATAAGGCCATTAGTCCTTAATCGAAACCGAGATCATACATCTAAGTCCACTATTAGGGTTATCGGTTCTTAATTGAAATTTAAACTTACTACGAACAAATTTTTTTAAAATTTAAAGTAATTACTCGTTTGAAATTTAAAAGTCACCGATATATGTTGGATCAATAGATAAGGCCATTATTCGTTAATCGGAACCGGGATCATACATCTAAGTCTACTATTAGGGTTATCGGTTATTAATTGAAATATAATACGAACAAATTTTTAAATTTAAAGTTATTACTCGTTTGAAATTTAAAAGTCACCGATATATGTTGGATCAATAGATAAGGCCATTAGTCCTTAATCGAAACCGAGATCATACATCTAAGTCCACTATTAGGGTTATCGGTTCTTAATTGAAATTTAAACTTACTACGAACAAATTTTTTTAAAATTTAAAGTAATTACTCGTTTGAAAGTTAAAAGTCACCGATATATGTTGGATCAATAGATAAGGCCATTAGTCCTTAATCGAAACCGAGATCATACATCTAAGTCCACTATTAGGGTTATCGGTTCTTAATTGAAATTTAAACTTACTACGAACAAATTTTTTTAAAATTTAAAGTAATTACTCGTTTGAAATTTAAAAGTCACCGATATATGTTGGATCAATAGATAAGGCCATTATTCGTTAATCGGAACCGGGATCATACATCTAAGTCTACTATTAGGGTTATCGGTTATTAATTGAAATATAATACCCCACTTGAGTTGGTGCATTGGTATTGGCTTGGGACCTGGGAGTGTGCTCCTCTTGAGGTCTGAGGTTCGATTCTCTCTGGCGCCAATTTGGGTGGGCTAATTTAGCTTCTTCAAAAAAAAATTGAAATATAATACGAACAAATTTTTAAATTTAAAGTTATTACTCGTTTGAAATTTAAAAGTCACCGATATATGTTGGATCAATAGATAAGGCCATTAGTCCTTAATCGAAACCGAGATCATACATCTAAGTCCACTATTAGGGTTATCGGTTCTTAATTGAAATTTAAACTTACTACGAACAAATTTTTTTAAAATTTAAAGTAATTACTCGTTTGAAATTTAAAAGTCACCGATATATGTTGGATCAATAGATAAGGCCATTATTCGTTAATCGGAACCGGGATCATACATCTAAGTCTACTATTAGGGTTATCGGTTATTAATTGAAATATAATACGAACAAATTTTTAAATTTAAAGTTATTACTCGTTTGAAATTTAAAAGTCACCGATATATGTTGGATCAATAGATAAGGCCATTAGTCCTTAATCGAAACCGAGATCATACATCTAAGTCCACTATTAGGGTTATCGGTTCTTAATTGAAATTTAAACTTACTACGAACAAATTTTTTTAAAATTTAAAGTAATTACTCGTTTGAAATTTAAAAGTCACCGATATATGTTGGATCAATAGATAAGGCCATTATTCGTTAATCGGAACCGGGATCATACATCTAAGTCTACTATTAGGGTTATCGGTTATTAATTGAAATATAATACGAACAAATTTTTAAATTTAAAGTTATTACTCGTTTGAAATTTAAAAGTCACCGATATATGTTGGATCAATAGATAAGGCCATTAGTCCTTAATCGAAACCGAGATCATACATCTAAGTCTACTATTAGGGTTATCGGTTCTTAATTGAAATTTAAACTTACTACGAACAAATTTTTTTAAAATTTAAAGTAATTACTCGTTTGAAATTTAAAAGTCACCGATATATGTTGGATCAATAGATCATACATCCAAGTCTACTATTATACTACGAACAAATTTTTTATTTTAAAATAATTATAATTTTTGTAAAAAAAAAAAAAAAAAGGTTATAATAAACCAGCAAGATATGTTGCACTGATGTTAGTCATATTTGGGGAAAGAATTTTAATCGCAGCCCTTGGTCCATATTGGACGGACGTGATATAGCTTAGCCTAATAAATCTGAACCATTGATGTTGATCGTACTGTCGATACGTTTTCTCTATTTAGACTTGCTCTGCATCCTTTAATTATGCTCCCCCATCTAAACCAAAAATATATAATCTACTAATGTAATTCGAAAGACCCATTTCTTCTCTTCCCAAAACCCTAAATTCCCAAATTTTCTCACCTAGTTTACAGAATCACCTTCAACAAATAAATCGTTTGTGTTACTAATTCAACAATGTCTTCCTCTTCTGTTGCAAACTCCATGGCAGTCCAAATCCCAGAATGTGGTTGCAAAAAACCAATGAGGATGTACGTATCCAATACAACCGAAAATCCTAAAAGGAGGTTTTGGAAGTGTGCAACTCATGGGGTAGGTTTCGTTCCATACGATTTTGTAGAACTTACTTTTTTAATTTTTTAATTAATTGCTTGTCATTCTGTTTCGATTGATTTATAGTTGCTCTGTTTCCTGACAATTGAAAATTCGTTCAATGTTGTCTGTTGGTGTTGTTCATAGAAAGCTGGGAGTTGTAACCTTTTCGATTGGGATGACCTAATTGAAGGACACCCTCCCTATGTTCGTCCAACTGTTCGACCAAGCGAGCCTGAACTCAGAAATGTTCTGGGTTATAACGATTCAGATACAAATTGTGGAACAAAAATTTGTGGTTGCAGATGCTCAGAGTTGTTCAGAGACGTGGTTACCATTGTAAAAGAAATTCAATACCAAAAGGGAGAGAAGATGAAGATGAAACTACAGAATGAAAGGAAGACATCCAAAATGTTTAAGAACTTGTTGATCTTTTCCTGGATTTTGATCTATGTATACTTTAACATGTTTGCCTAATTAATCTAATTTATATTTCGTTGTAATGTTTAAATTTTTAAGGTATGAAGAATAATTTTTAAATTTTGCTCAATATAATTGTTTTGTTAAATCAACGATTTTCCTTTTAAAACATGTGGGGTTATGGAGTGAACGTATGGAAAACATTTCCATCACATAGGGGAGTAAATATAGGCATAAGACATAGGTTTAGCGTGACAAATGGGTTTAGCATGGTTATAGGCTGTTCCAACTTTCAAAACTGACTCAATTTGAAAAAGGATACCTATTTATTGAGTTTAATGAGTACAGTAACATAATTAACAACCTATGAAGCATGGACTCCAACACGGGCACTGCGATACGACACAAACACTGCTAACGTAAAAAATATAAGACACCGACACCGCTACATAGTTTTTTTTTTTTAACCAACATCGCTACATAGTTTTTTTTTTAGTTATGAAACCATATAATTGAGAATTAAAATATATTAATGTAAATTTAATTTGAGCAAGTAATTTTTTAAAAAACGTTTTAAAACAACATATGATAGTATTTTATCTTTATTTATCCATTTACGGTAGAAAAAACTAAATATCGTAATCTAAATGAAATGTCTTCAATCCCTCATTGATCAATATTTAAGTTTCCCTCGTTGTCCAACGCGTGTCATATGAGAGTCTTACATGAATGTCAAACTAAAGGAAAAATTGAATTTTTTCCGACGTCGATATGAGCTATCTGACAATTGTGGGACAAGCGAAAATAGAAGTGTCGGACACAGACACGTGCCGAACACCGCGACACGTCTAAACAAAGAGGTGTCGGTGCTTCCTACAGAGTCACTCATGATCTAAAAACTGCAACATTTTGGCAAAACATTAACACATTTTGATACAAAATGCTATTTAAACAACAATCAAAAACCTACTATTCCTAAACCTTATATTTTTGTAAGCAATGATCCAAAATATACTAAATTAAACACAAACATTTCATTGCAATGATCCAAAATGTTGTCCGGCTACTACTAAGAGTAGAGATTGATACACTTAAACATAAAATACGAAAACATAAAATAATACAACCATTCAGGAATTTGTTAATTCATTAAACTAATAGAACTTAAACAGTCACTAAATACTACACATGATACATCCATAAAGCTTAACAATCAATTCAACTGGTGGGATCTTTGCGGAATAATTCAACAGCCATGAACTCAGGAGGGGATTTAACAGAAAAATGCAGCAGGTCACCAACTTTAGGCTTGTGATCGTCCAGATAATCATACCAGCCACTACCAATGTATCTTTGAAACGGGCCTCGTCCCGGATTCAAAATAGTGCAGTTATAGATACGGCGGTTGGTATTAGATCGCAGCCTAATCCCAGACAATCCTTGTAGACGATCCTGCACAACCCAAGCTGGAAGATGCTGGACAAATATTTGAAAAACAAAAGTATATCAGCAATGAATTAATAAACTTAAGTGAAATAGAATTAAAACTAATGAAATCACCAACACTCACCAATGTTTGTTTTTTCTTCAAGTTCTGAATTGCTCGGGAAACCGGAGTTACCCATTCGCAATTATGAGCATTGGCCTCTGCTGCAGCACTCTTGCCCCGCATCGAATCATTCCTGCCCTGTACTGGAGTACGATTGCTCTGCATCCTTCCATTCCTCCCCTGTACTGGAGGACTACTGCCCTGCATCCTTCCATTCATGCCCTGTACTGGAGGACTACTGCCCTGCATCCTTCCATTCATGCCCTGTGATGCCTCACCCTTGCTCTGCATCCTTCCATTCCTCCTTCCCTTAACTATTGGACCCTCATCGTCAGAACTTAAGTAAATAAGATTCTCTGGTTCAATTTTGACTCTGTTCATCCTAATTTCAGCATAAAAAATACATGTTAAACATCATGTTTTAACCAAAAATAGAAACTTTTGTCATAACACATGTACATAGAACACAATAAACATAAATTTCTTTTGAATCTAAGCATTGTTTTTTCCAGATACGAGGTTACGAAAACAACATCAACCTAATAAAGGAAAAAATTATATCAAAACACCATTAACAGAGATGTCATTAACTTGTTCATACATCAAACAACAATTTTTTTTTTTCAAAATTAATAATATAAAGAATAACTTTTTTCATTCATCGTTGTAAAAAAAAAAAAAAGAAAAAAACCCTAATAAAAAAAATCAAATCAAATCGCCATCAACAGATAGCACATCAATAACTTATTCATCCATTAAACAACAAAAAAAAAAAACAAATTTTGGGTAAAAATTAATTTTCATTCTTCCGTAAAACAAAAAACACTACTTGAAACCCTAGAACATGTTTAACAACAACAAGTGCATGCATCACAGGACACTTCGATCTCCCTGAAGTTTGATTAAAAACTATTACCCGCGAAGTTTAACGAAACGAAAGAAAAAAAACACGCAACGACAACGTCAATGTAAGTTGAAAAGGGGTTACCTGTTTTGCGACGAGGACGCCATTGGTGGTTTTCAAAAACCAAGCTTTGAAATCAGCGGTACGCTTTGGACGATAGGGAAGGAATTTTGAAGCAGAGTGAGAGTGCAAGTTAATGGAGTGAAACGTTGTGTGGAAGGGGAAGAGTGAAAAAGTAAAGTGGCGAAAGGTGTGACCTTTCGTCGCCACGTGCGTGTGTATTTGTGGGAAATACAAATATTTGATGTGCTTCTCAACTGGGCCTATTAGAGGGGGTACAAATAGAAACATGGCCCAATTAGGGTTATCGGTTCTACATTTCAACCGGAGTTTACTACGAACAAATTTTTTTAAATTTAAAGTTATTACTCGTTTGAAATTTAAAAGTAACCGATATATGTTGGATCAATAGATAAGGCCATTATTCGTTAATCGGAACCGGGATCATACATCTAAGTCTACTGTTAGGGTTATCGGTTCTTAATTGAAATATAATACGAACAAATTTTTAAATTTAAAGTAATTACTCGTTTGAAATTTAAAAGTCACCGATATATGTTGGATCAATAGATAAGGCCATTAGTCCTTAATCGAAACCGAGATCATACATCTAAGTCTACTATTAGGGTTATCGGTTCTTAATTGAAATATAATACGAACAAATTTTTAAATTTAAAGTAATTACTCGTTTGAAATTTAAAAGTCACCGATATATGTTGGATCAATAGATAAGGCCATTATTCGTTAATCGGAACCGGGATCATACATCTAAGTCTACTATTAGGGTTATCGGTTCTTAATTGAAATATAATACGAACAAATTTTTAAATTTAAAGTTATTACTCGTTTGAAATTTAAAAGTCACCGATATATGTTGGATCAATAGATAAGGCCATTATTCGTTAATCGGAACCGGGATCATACATCTAAGTCTACTATTAGGGTTATCGGTTCTTAATTGAAATATAATACGAACAAATTTTTAAATTTAAAGTTATTACTCGTTTCAAATTTAAAAGTCACCGATATATGTTGCAAATAATTCAAAATGAAGTTTACGATGTCGGTTCCTACTTTAAACCGAAGTTTAGTACGAGTTAAATTTTGAATAATAATTAATTACTCATTTAAAATTTAAAAACCCCCCAAAATATGTCTATTAAAATAAATTAATTTTAAATATCAAATTAATTAACTACAACTTTACAAATCGTACAAAATGAAATAATTAAAACATAAAATTGGAAATAATAATGTAAAAAAGACCCCAACAGGATTCGAACTCCTGCCAAGTCTTTCCATGATAAACGCCCTAATCACTGCACCAAATCAATTAATTCGTTATTCTTTCGCGCATCAAAATATAAATAACACAAATACTTACATGGCCTGCTTAAACATATGCCTTGCTCCTTCTTTTTTTTTTTTTTCTCCTTTAGCATATGTTTTCAGTAATAGTGTTAACAAACATTAAGTACCAAAAATCAATCATAATTTAACAGTACCTTAAAAACAATAATTTATGGTTCAATTCATTCCAAATCTCAATGTAAATGTACATTTAAAACAATAAACTTAGTTTCAAAATATCATAAACATTACAGCCCAAATAAAGAAAAACTCATTGTTGTCCATCAGCAGATTTCATCACCTGTTGTAACAGACCATAACACGAAGTTGAATTTGCACCAACATTCATTCCATACATTTGGTATATAGGTGGTACATGTGGTACAGAAGTTACATGTTGTGCAGGTGGAACATGTTGTCCAGATGGTACGTGCATCTGTTGCATAACCGGATGTAACATAGGAATCATATGTTGAAATCCATACATCGGAGTGAATTGCCCGGTCGCACTAGTAACATCAATATGTGTTGGTGTTGACACATTAGCGCCACGCTCTTTCAGTTGCACCGAACATTTATTTTTCTTTTGCACAATACTTTCACAACGATCTTTCGGTAGCTCTGAACATTTCTTCTTTTTTGGTGCCACTCTACTTTCGCAAAGGTCTTTCGGTTGCTCTGCACATTTCTTCTTTTTCTGTCGCACACTACTTTCACCAACGTCAACCGGTAGCTCTGAATTTATGTCTTGCACACTACTTTCAGCGTTGCAACTTTTTTTTCTCTTTTTGTCCTGTTTATAACAATAAAAAAGAAATTTTACTACAAATATAAAACAATATAATTAATAAAACATATTATATGAGTCGAAAGATAAACAATCAAGAATTATTAAAATTACCGAACAAGTCCTCGCATTATGAGTTGTACTCTTGCAATGAGTACAATGCCTGAGAGCTTTTGCGTCATTCTTTTTTTTCTTTGGAGCACCTTTACTCTGAACCGGGATAGGATCACCAACAACTGACTTTTGTGTTCCAATAGGATCCTCAACACTGCAATATTTTTTTTTTTAAATTCATGAGGTCATCCATAATGTCACCATACACACCATTCTTTTTAGAAGCTTCTTCGCAAAATGATGTCAGAACAGAACAATATGCACCAAAACGGGCAAGCTCAATCACATCGAAATCAACTGGATCATTAACATCCACCATGTTCAAATAATCAATTTTAGCATCCTTGGTCCATCGCGACAATACCAAAGTGCTAGGAATGTGATCAACATGTTCTTCCTTCATCACGTGAAAAATATGAGAACAAGGAAGTCCACGAGAATCAAACAACCGGCACGAACATTGGAATGTATCACCATCGTAAACAACTGTTCTTTCATACACATCCCGACAATATTTAGTCAAAGTATAAAACTTAGTATCTCCAATTTCCTTTTTATGCTTAACAATCAATTCACCGGCCTTCATAATTTCTTCGTTCACTTCTTTGAAAATCTCCGCTGTATAGATTTTAGCGGCATTGCTCTCAATCAAACGTAGTTGAGTTGTCAACACAGGTTCTGAAAACTTTGACTTAAAATCTTCAACAAGTTCATTGTTTCTGTAGCCTCTTAGAGCCTGCTCAAAATTTTGCATAAATTCAAAGATGCATCCTTTCTTTCTGACATAACTCTTTATTATTGCATTGATTGCTTCACATTGAGACGTAGTTCTTATACGTCCAAAAAACTTATCCCGCAGGTATGCAGTTGCCCATAGTAACTTGTTCTCGTAGGTTTTGATAACCCAAGGATGTCCTTCAACTCCATTTTCTTTAATCATCTCTGACCAATACTCTTCAAAATCATCCTTTGAAAAATTTGAGAACATGGCTTTTTTAAATCCCTTCAAAAAACCTGAATTCTTCACATTCTCACCTGCATTCTTATTCAAATGCCAGGCACATAACCGATGGGTCGCATCGGGGAAAACCTCTTTTATAGCCTCCCTCATAGCCCCATCTCCATCTGTCACCACAGCTTTTAGGCGTTTATTTTCCATACACTCCAAAAAACAATTCAACACCCACTTATACGTCTCCGTGGTTTCATCTGATACCAACGCAGCGCCAAAAATTATTGTTTGGGAATGGTGGTTACAACCTGAAAATATAACCAGCGGGAGGTTGTATTTGTTCCTCTTGTATGTTGTGTCAAATGCAACCACATCTCCAAAACAGAAGTAGTCAGATCTACTGGTCCCATCAGCCCAAAAAAGAGACTTCATCCGTCCATTGCTAGTGTCAGCAGCATATTCAGCATAGAGCATGGGATCAGTAGCTGACTTTGCATTAAGATAATGTAGCGATGCGGCAACATCACCATCTTTAACAATATCACACATTTTTTTATCAAAATAATTATAAAGATCTTTCTTCGTAAACCCAACACCACCATATCCACCCTTCTGAGCAACCATGTACCCCATAATATGACAAGTTCTAATTCCACGTGACTGCATACCATCAACCTGAGCTCTATCTGCTTCGCTAATTTTACGATAAACCGGGTGTAAGTGCACAAACCTAGCTGATGTTAATTCATGGTTATGAGTCTCTTCAAACACAGACACTACAAATCTACCCTTATCGGCTTTGTATGTCACACGAAACCTAGCCGTGCATTTCGTACGTGTCAAACGTCTATGCTCTCTTTTCCTATCTAACCTAGATATGTGTCTCTTATCTCGTAAACCTTGTCTACTGCATACAAAAAGCTTGTTTGTTATTATTTTACTACCATCAGGCCCTATTTTTTTCTTATCATCACTTTTCCTAACGGAAAAACCTTTACATTTACCGTATTGATAATAAAATTCATAAGCTTCGTCAACACTACCAAATTCCATACCTCGAATTTCATCAGCAGTCATAGAATTAATACGTACCGCTCTTTCACCTATAGATGCTTCATCACCAAAATCATGGTCATCATCATCATCATCATCATCATCATGGTGGTCACCAGTATCATCGCCATCATCTGACCTATCATGCCCACCGGACACCGAATAGCTGGAATCCTCATCATCAGATGTATGACTATCGGTTGAACTAACTTCATTCGAATCAACATCTAGAGATTCATCAATTTTTGCCATTGTTGTGAACCTGAAACACAACAATTGTCACCTTCAAAAACAATACCTCCAAAATTCATAAACAAAATGAAAGGTAACTAACACAACTGAAAATCAAATTTATACACACGACTAATTTTATACATAAAACAAATTAAATCTAATTCCCAAATTGAAAATCAAACTAATTCTTAATAACTAATTACAAATAAAACTGCAATTCAATTTCAGCATGAACCCTAACTCCCAAACGAAATCAAACTGATTTTCTGCATAAACCCTAATTCCCAAATTGAAATCAAATTAATTCTTATGCACACGCAAACTATTTCTGTTTCGTATTTACCTTATGCAAACGCACACGCAAACTTCTTCCACAAACTCACCGTCGAATGGAGTTTCTTTCAAACTCATAAGAGGAAAACGATGAGCTAGCAAGTTCGTCCAACAATGGCGAACGTATTGGAGGTTAATGTTGTTGTTTACACTTTGTTGGTGATGAACACCAACTCAAACTCAGAAGATGATGATGTTGTGTATTTGCTGGTAATGAACACAACCTCAGAAGAAGGAAAACGATGTTTGATTGAAAAAAAATTCAAAAGTTAATTTGTCATGTTTTTGTTTTATTATTTAATTTTAGTTTTAATTGATTTTACATTCATAATTAAAATTAACAAAATATAAATATTGGGGTAATTGTGTAAGTTTTAATATGTAAGGGACTTAATTGAAATATTAAAAGATGGTAAGTTCCATGGTAAGTACCATACATAAAGGTTGTATCATATTATTCAAAGTTGGTCAACACTGCATCCTTATTGGCCAGTTTTGGAATGTACCAAAACATTCCAACTAAGGAATGTACCATAGAATTTTCCATATTTTATACATAGTCGGACTGTCTTAAACAATTTTGTGATTTTGTTCTTATCTTCAAAATTGAGCCCTAATATTAAAAAAGAATCATCAGTTATTTAAATTTTTAAAAAAAAAAACATAAATAAGTCATTTAGAACGTAAAATTTAAAAACATAAATAAGTCAGTTATTTAAATCTTAAAAACATAAAAAATGCCAGTAAATAACATTTAGAACGTAAAATTTGTCATTTTGATAAATAACATCAATAAGTCATACAAAGATCACATATTTTTTAACTCAATAAAATAAAATATTCATGTAAGAAATTTTTGATTAATAAAAATCACGTATTTCTTTTTAAACGATAAATTGAGTGTTAAGAGTCCCACATCGGTTGAGAGATGGTCTGACTAAGTGTTTATATACTAGAGGCAATCTTCACCTTACAAGTCGGTTTTGTAGGGATGAGTTAGGCCCTATATAAAATCTAAGATGTTATCAGAGCCTCTCCACTATCCGATGGGCCACCTGTTATCAGGTTTCCGCTATCGGGCCACCCACCGTTTATATCCACGCACCAAGCCCAATAGTGTTGGGCGTGAGGGGGTGTGTTAAGAGTTCCACATCGGTTGAGAGATGGTCTGACTAAGTGTTTATATACTAGAGACAATCCTCACCTTACAAGCCGGTTTTGTAGGGATGAGTTAGGCCCAATATAAAATCTAAGATTGAGGTATATTACACTGTGCTAGTTTAAACTTTAATTTGAAAATGACAAATGAATATTTAAAAAAAAAAAATCAACATTTTTTACACAATTGCATCTGAACATGGGCGGAGCCAAGGCCCAGCAAGTCTAGACAGTTGTATGGGCTTTAGCGAATTTTTTTTTTTATATTTTTATGAATTAGCTTAGAGCAAAACTAAAATTTTTAAAGAATTAGTTTAGGACAAAACTAAGATTTTTTGTTCAAAACCGCATGAGATGAGTAAGTAAGTATTGAAATTTGAAACTAAGGATTCTTTTAATTTATAAAAGATAAGTACCAGACATATCGGTATATGATATAACAAACAAAATTTGTCTTATACTATGTTTGATGAATAAAATATTACTTTAATATTTTAGACAATTTATGCAAAGAACAAAAAGTTGTTTAATAGTTTAGTGAGAAAAAATGTTCATTGATTTAATGAGGGACACAAATTTCAATATATGCCCAATATATACATTAACCCAAAGTTTGTCCGGTCCCAAAAACAGTGTCAAAATCAAAAACCTTACAATTGGAATTGTTTTATTCATAACTTATATTTTTGCGGATCAAATGTGGAATATTTTTTTTTTTGGAAAATGCTAAACAGTGCCCCGGGGAACTGTTTAAGGAACCAAATATAGTAATATCATATTGAAGTTTGTGCAGTCAACGCCTCGAAAGTCTAAAAAGTGTTATTTTCAATTTTAAAATTTTCTTTTTTGGTTTCCTTAACCAATGCCCCGGGGGCACCGGTTAACATGACCTTTTTTTTTAATGGTAAATTATTAATATGTTAATTGTTAAATTAATTTTTACACCTGATAAGGACATTAATTCTGGATTTGACCATTAATTCAACTAATTTAACAGCTTAATCTACTCATCTCACTTCAAATATGGTGGAGTACCTAAAAGACTACAGTTGTTTTCTAGACCGTGAGGTTATTTGACCAAATACCCAATTGAAAAATGTGTGGCTGTGGGGTGAGCACTAGAAGTTGTATTGTATCACTATCAAGGAGTTTTGAATTACACCTCCCCTATATATGACCATTACCAATGATAATTAATGGTGTATTACGGCTTCTTCTTGTTGCAAGCTTGGAACCAGCTGTTTGTAGTTGACTACTACAATAAAAACATGAATATCCCACTTGCACCAAACCAAATGACACTCTACTCTAGGTTGCACCAAAATCGTATCTTACTAACTCCATTGTCATTGGGTTTCACGACATGTACCTCTCTACGCGCGCATGCACTACACTTTAGTATATATGCTTCCACTTTAACAAGTCGCATATATACTCCTATGGCTCATTCCTTCACAATTTTTAAGTTTTGTGTGATGTTTAGTGTGGACTTTGTGTGAACAAGCTCAACTGGTAGTGTAAATGGACTGAATATCTACTTGAATTTTAGGGTATGTACATGATTCGATTTTCACGGAAGGCAAAAAGCTCTACTAGAAAGGGGGTGGAGAAAATTGTGATAGCCACACCAGAATTTTCAATTTTTAGTAGGTATATGTTCATACTTTTGTTACTTAGGATTATATATATATATACAACAAATTTTATCACGAAATTGTTTATGGTGTAGTGGGTAAGCAGCGCCCCCTTTACAATGGTTGTGTGTTCGGTTCCTGTAGGGTAGTGTTATTTTTTCCTGTATTTTCAAGAGATAAAGCTATTTCTTCGGAAAATCTACATACATGATTTTTTTTCAACTATAAAATTAGTGAACATGTTTTTTTAGCCATACCAATAAATCGGGTCTAGATCCGTCTCTATATACAGTGTCAGACCACCTACTATACGCGAGGTGTGAGACCCGGGATGTTACAAAAAAAGTGCATTTTTTTTGTAACAGTCTGGGTCATTTTCACGCGATTGTCACATCACGATCTTCTCTACTCCCCTCACTGGTAGAGTTTTTGTCTTCCGTGAAAATCGAACCATCTATCCTAGAGTTCAAGTACATGTTCATTTCATTCTCACCATCAATTGAGTTATAGCTATATTATCTTAAAAGTAGTGCATCCATTGCATTAAAATTTTTTAAAAGAATCTTCTCTACTTTTGTTATTACCATTCGTTAGATAATTTAGTGGTGATTGACGACGAACTTGGTAAGGAGAAGTGGTGGACCACAGTTCGATTCCCCGTAACTGCGATCGAGAGGGACTGGAACTATTTGATGCCAGAATTAAGATCTGAACTAAATTAGGCAGTCCAGTAGGCCAAATACTAATGGTTAAAAAAAAATACTTTTATTTCTTTAACCATGTTTGGGGAAAATCAAGCAAGGGAAGAATTTCCCATAGGAGCAAATCTCTCCTTGATATCTCTCTGGAACAGATATGCCCGAGGATGAGACCCCCACAGGAGGGAGATATTCTTGTGTGGTCACGTGACCAAATAATTTGAATTTGGTCACACTCACAAAAGTGAAATAATGATTTAAAAAATAATTAAATAATATTTTTTTAAAAATTATTAAATGATTTTATATAGTTTTATGAGTGTGAGCAAATTCAAATTATTTAGCCACGTGACCACATAAAAGTATCTCGGAGGGAGGTGGGTGCTCTAAACAATCGTCATAAGTCATATGTTTGAATTCTATTGACTCTACTTACTTTTCTTATTGGATAGGATTGTCAACTAGACTAACGACCGACGTTGCGAAACACTATTTAGTTACCTATACATTTATCTTATCTAATTAACCTTCTACTCCCTCCGTCCCAAAAAGAATGACCCAGTTGACCGAAACACGCATGCCAATGCATAACTTTGGCGACTAATATCTTTAATTGTATAATAGTAAAAATTATAAAAAATTGATATTTTGAAAATACTCATCGAGACGAATCTAACAACATCTTATATGTTAATATTTATTTTTATTTATTAGTAGAAAAATATGGTCAAAACAATATATATGAATAGTGCATATATTCAAAATGGGTCATTCTTTTTGAGACGGAGGGAGTATAAATATAAAAAAGATCATGTTAACATGTGCACCAAAGAACTCGAACACTACTTAATTATCCATACATTTATCTTACCCAAATATTATTTTTAATATAAATTTTTGTTAGCATGCATGACCCATGAGCAAATTGATGCAACAACAAAATTGATTATTCAAAATTAATATTAAATGTAACGCCGTTGCTAACTGATTAAAAGCATGTGCAGATACACTGCATTTTCCTCTTCTGTTTAGAAATTTGACAAAAGAATGAACATGACATAACAAGAAAAAAAAATCCCTCCGAATCAGAATAAATATTTAAGTTGGTCTTATATATATGTATTTTTTTTGTAGATTTCTTTGGTCTTGAATTTGATATTGACAAGATTATTTTTTGGTCCTTTATTTTGATTATAAAAGAAAAATTCTTTTGTTCTTTTAACTAAATTGTTAAGTATGTTTTGCTCCCTACGTAACTTTTTATCCTCTTAGGTCCTTAACTATACATTTATCGGTTAAAATAGTTTCTTGTGTCAATTTTTAATCAAAATACATATTGTTAAAAAATAAGAATTACCCTCAATAATAAACATATTTTTAAGTCACCTCTCATTCAATAAAAGACTCTTAATATTCATAATCAAAATTTATGATCCGTTTGAATTGACTTATTTTTTACCTTATGTGAAACATTTATGCAAATAATTTTAAGCCTGTGAAACGGTTTATGCAAATAAATACTATAGAAAAATATTAACTCATTCTCTTTCTTAAAGGGTAAAAATATAAAAATAATATCAGTTATCAACAAATTTAATATTACAATTAACATTTTTAATCTCCATAACTTTTTTAAATATGCGTTTGATTTGCTAAAAAACATAAGACTAGATTGAACAACTTTTGTTGTACCCTGTTTGATTTGAAACTGGTTATGAGACTGAACAAATTAGGTAGCAAGGGACACGACAAAAACAAGATTTTTTTGTCTCTCACTAAATCACAGGACAACTTTTGTTCACAGTACAACTATAAAAAATACAAAAATACCAATTTTATTTTCGAATATAAAAATATTATCGCGTTATATCTCTCCGATATAGTTTTGTCCAAAAGTAAAACCCCAAACCGAATCAATCATTGTATATGCATATTATATCAAGTAAATAATAAAATAAATTAAAAAATTTTATATTTATTTTGTAATAAATTGATAATATTGTCATATTTTTTATATCGCGATAAACCACACAAACTGAACCAATCCTAACCACATTGATTTGGTTTGAATGACTTTTTAAAAGCTAACCAAATCAAACCACATGTATTTTTTTCTCGCGATTTAAATAACTTTTATGCTCAAAACCGAATCAAATCGCAGTGAAATCACCCTAGGAGTAAACCTCAAACAACGTCCATCCAATAAAATAAAGTAGGGAACTGTATTGAGAGACACAATCATACGACACATGGTCATTCACATAAATGAAACACAAAATCATTAATTAAAAACACACCTTCCAAATTGAATTGTCTATGATCACAAGAAGTGTAGAGAGAAAAAAAGATCTAAGTTCATGTCTTTGCCTAAGAATAATTATCTGATCCACCCCACCCCCAACCGAACAAAACGCGTCTTCTTTTTTGGCTCTTTCCTCTCTTCCTTTTCTTTCCTCCCATTTCACTTCTTTCCTACTTCCCACCACTATAACTTTTTCACCCCTATATATACCAACCCAACACAACACAAACCAAAACCTCAAAAACACACAACAAAATAACCTTGTCATTGTTATTGTTATTGTTATTGTTACAACATTGTCAAAACAAAATGTTTCTGTTTTTCTTCCTCTTTCTTTTCTTCTTCATCAACCCTTCTCAACAAACAACTTCACTCTCACTCTCTTTCCCTTTAACATCACTCTCTCTTACAACAAACACAACCTCAAAAATGCTATACACATCTCAACTATTTTCATCTTCATCTTCAAGAAAACCCAACAACAGCACACTAAACAAAACAACAGTACCTTCTTATAACTACAAATTTTCATTCAAATATTCGATGGCTCTCATCGTTAATCTTCCCATTGGAACACCACCTCAAACTCAACAAATGGTGTTGGACACAGGTAGCCAACTTTCATGGATTCAGTGTCAAAAAAAACAACCTCCAACGGCGTCGTTTAATCCTTCTCTCTCTTCAACTTTCTCTAATTTACCTTGCACTCACCCTCTTTGTAAACCACGAATTCCCGATTTTACCCTCCCAACTTCTTGTGACCAAAACCGTCTCTGCCATTACTCCTACTTTTACGCTGACGGTACTTACGCTGAGGGTAATCTCGTCAGAGAAAAATTCACATTTTCTCGTTCCGTTTCTACCCCTCCTTTAATTCTCGGTTGCGCTACAGAATCTACTGACCCCAGGGGTATTTTAGGAATGAATCTCGGAAGGTTATCCTTCGCTCATCAATCAAGAATTACTAAATTCTCCTACTGTGTACCCACTCGTCAAACTCAAACACAAACCCGACCCGGTTTATCTCCTACCGGATCTTTTTACCTCGGTAACAACCCGAATTCGAAATGGTTCAAGTACATTGGAATGGTGAATTTTTCTCCACGTCAACGCATGCCGAATCTTGACCCATTAGCTTATACTATCCCTATGCAAGGGATCAGAATTGCTGGGAAGAAACTAAACATCTCGCCGGCAGTTTTTCGTGCGGATGCTGGTGGGTCGGGTCAAACCATGATTGACTCCGGATCCGAGTTCAGTTATTTTGTTGGTGAAGCTTACGATAAAGTGCGGGAAGTAGTGGTTAAAGCTGTGGGGCCGAGAATTAAGAATGGTTACGTGTACGGTGGAGTAGCTGACATGTGTTTCGATAGTAAAAATGCTATTGAAATCGGACGGTTGATAGGTGAGATGGTTTTTGAATTTGAGAAAGGGGTGGAAATTGTGATTCCAAAGGAAAGAGTACTTGCTGACGTGGGTGGTGGGGTCCACTGTGTTGGAATTGGAAGTTCAGATAAATTAGGTGCGGCGAGTAATATTATTGGGAATTTTCATCAACAAAATCTATGGGTGGAATTTGATCTGGTGAATCGTAGGGTGGGATTTGGTAAGGATGATTGTAGCAGATTAGGGAAGTGATTGTGTACGGAGTTGTGTATGAAGGTTTTTGTGTGTCGGTGGTGGTTGAGTAGGGTAGAAGAAAATATCTAATGTTATTGTGTGGTCAGTGATCATCGGTGTGATGATGAGATCAAACGGTTCATGATGATACACGTGTGGAAACGACAATAGTTTATGACCGGTGGGGCTTTTATTGGCAACATGAGTCAAGGCTGGTGGTTTAAGTAATTAATTAACAATGTAGGTTTATGTGAATGAGATTTATGTATGTATATACGAGGATTAGAAGTTATTTATCATAGTAATATAATATTAATATTGATATTTAATATATAGACATTTTTTAAATTTTTTATATTATCTTCTCTTCTTTTTTGTGTGTGAATCTTCTCATTGTACACGTTAGGTTGTGTACATTAATCTCATTTTTATACTTTTACTTATATTCTCTATTGAAAGTGTACGTGGATCTCATATTTGCTGCTTGCTTACGTGCTAATGAAGATTACTTCTCGATCACTATATATGGGTTGGTCTTTAGAGCCCTAATTAAACTAAACTACCGCTCAGGATACACCAAAATAATCTCATATTGCTTGGTAATCAAGGTTAAGAATAGTTTATATACAACACCCACATATTTCAAATCATCGAGGAACATTTTTTAACAAGGGGAAAATCGTGACGGGTTAACCCCAAAGCGGACAATCTCTCGAAGATGTGGACATGAGGTCGGATCAGAACATAATGTTCCGGATGCACCAAAATAGTCTCACATTGCTTGGTAATCAAGACTATTTAAGGGTAATTTATATACAACACCCACACTTTTCAAATTACTGAGGCAACAAAACTGTGATGGGTTAACCCCAAAGCGAACAATTTTTCGGAGATGTAGACTTGAGATCAGATTGAAACATTGGCGCATTCCAGAGCCGGCCTGCACACATGTGCGGCAAGTGCGACGGCATCGGGCCTCAAAATTTTGAGGGCCTCAACTCAAAATTTTGATGTCCTATAATATTACTTATATATTATTTATACCCATAAAATATCAGATGTAAATTAATAGGTTAAATTTTAGGTCCTAAAATAATAGTTATATATTATTAATGTTCATAAAATATCATATGAATATCAATAGATTAGTTATCTATACTCGGAAATATAGTTCTAGTCCATTTTAATCTTTGCATAAAATTTAATCTTAGATTAAGATGTTCCTTTTTGACGTTATATATAAAGATAATTATTTTGTATTTCTTGTTCTATTTGATTTAATGCAATTGGTTTAATATTGATAATTTATATGATTACAAGAATAAAAATGATTTTTTTTATATTATATACAATTAAAATCGATAATTTTTTTTAAATTTTTTTTTTTATTAAGGGACTACTTTTAAATTTTACACAGAGTCTCCTAAAACTCAGAGACGCCCCTGGCGCATTCTATGGGAAACAAAACCGCACATGCTCGTGGGTCGACACCCTTTAACTCCTTAGCCTCGACAGAGGCTACTGTTCCAGATACACCAAAATATAGTACCACATCGTTTGGTAATTAAGATTAAGAATAGTTTATATACAACACTCACACGTTTCAAACCACCGAATATATGTTACTAAAATTACTGGTAAATTATAATATGGACTACTTCATCAAGTGGTCCATGGTGGATCAGTCATGAATAACATTATAACGAATACGAATTTTACAAAATTCACCGTTGGATTAAAAATTTATATCATATAGATCATTCATAGAAAAATTGAAAATCATTTAATATGTTATTGAGACACATCAAGATTAACGGTTTCCTAAATAACGTAAAACTTGATGGGTCTAAATAACATATCAAATGATTTTCAAAAAATGTATGGATAATCTATATAATATAAACTTTCAATCCAATAATGAATTTTGTAAAATTCATATTTAATAGATCACTTGTTCACGGTGGACCACCTTCACCAACATTAGACCAAATTACTATGACTATCTTGTGAAAGAAACAAAATGGAAATTTTTTATTTTTTTTTGAAAACTTGGTATCCGGTCTTAGGACCGACTAATCTAAGGGGACCAATCCCACCGCCCACTTGCGGGGGTCCCATTTAAAGCCAGAGTATTTTTTTGCTCTGTATGGACTTAGCCCACCGAAATTGGCACCAGTGAGAATCGAACCTGAAACCTTAAGAGGAGCATACTCTAAGGGCCCAAGCCAACACCAATCGACCAACCCAACTGGGTTACAAAATGGAAAAATTACCACTCACTCTGTTTGTTTTGTTTGTTTGGACATGAAAGTTGTAAAAATTTACAGCTCAAAAGGCAAAAGGATAGAATTTATTATGATGAAAAAGAAGTTGCGTCACAATCACATTGGTAGAAGTTATAAGATCCAGCTGGCCATAAAAATGTGGAGCAGACTTCACTTTCACTTTGAGGGTTTTGCGGGTTTAACTCTTTCTCTCTCGAGAAAGAAAAGAAAGTTTAATCCCAACGCAATGCATATGAATATGTGTCATGTTTGGATTTGTATGCATAAAGGAAAGAAAGAGGTTCTTCTGTTGAGAGGGAAATGATATGCATGCATAATTTACAGCTATAATAATTACTAGTACAGCTCAATAAAAGATACCATTATTATATTCCAGCCAGATGGCAACTGAAAATAAATAAATACTGCCGTCTTCATTGAAAAGTGGATTGAATTGGTCGAGGTGAATTCAAATTTCTTTCAAGTTTAAACGGTAAAATTCATTTTGAAAAACTTAAAAATGGAACTAAACGTTGATAGTGAGCCGGTCCATTAGCTCATGGGATTGAGCTGATCGGACCTCAAAAAACCTAGTCAAATGAAATAGGATTTTTTTGGCTCTGTTAGATATTTGTTAGTAATAAGTATATATTCATGTATTACTTGGGTTTAGTGCGTGTGTTTGGCTTGGTAAGCTTGAGGACTAGCGCGTGTGTTGCTTTAGGTCTAAGCTATTGTGGTTATGTGATTAGTTTATTGTAGCGGTTTTGTACACTTGTGCTTTGGCTATATAAGGCCCGACATAACACTAATGAAATCAATGAGTTCCATTTGCCTCAACAATTGATATCAGTTACCGGTTGAAACTGATCCAGTTCTTTGTCCTTAACCGAAGTTAGTTACACAAAGATTCATCGTCTTTCTTGCTTGAAGCTTCCTTGGCGGAATCAAGCAATTACCTGCAATCATCAATTCCCAAATTTGATGGTCACTGCGATCACTGGTCCATGCTTATGGAAAACTTGTTGAGATCCAAAGAGTATTGAAATCTCATAGAAGATGGAGTTATCGTGGCTCCTGCAGGAGCAACACAAGATCAAATTCAAGTTGCGAATGAAAGCAAATTGAAAGATTTGAAGGTCAAAAATTACTTATTTAAATAAGTGGTGATTTTTCATTAAATATGTGATGGATATCTCATCTTACTTATTATTAAGGGATAAATATGTTTCTGGTCCTTGTAAATATTCAAAGTTTTGTTTTTAGTCCTCAAAAAAAATTCTTCCAATATTAGTCCCAAAAAATTCTTGTCCATCCCAAATTTTTATAATAATCAACTTTCTTTGACTTTACTGAAAAATTTTCCGTTTTCGAAAATGGTCCTTGTTAAGTGGGTTAACGGAAGCTAACGTGGCACTGTGATGTGGCACTATGATGTAGTATTAGGGATCATTTTTTGAAATGGAAAATTTTGGAGGGACTAAAAACAAAACTTTGAATATTTACATGGACCAAAAACATATTTATCCCAAATATTTATAATTAATTTACTTTTAATTTCAAGAATGTTGGAAAAACATAAGAATAATTTAAATAAAATATTTATGATTAATAAATGAAAACAAAATATTTTTGATTAATTTATCTAAATTCTATAAAATTTCCAGCCGTAAAAAATTTGAGTTTTCGTATATTAAGATAATTTTATATTATTAAGCAAATAAATCTTTATATAAGTTGGAATCCTATTAATTCTTCCTTCCTTTTTTTCATGACCGTGGATTGTATCTGCGACGAACGTTCGACAATAATGGTGAAGAGACGACGAGTGCAATACGTAATATGTTTTCAGTCCGTACTTTTATATTGAGTTTTGGTTTTCGTCCATATACTTTAAAATCACATTTTTTAGTCCCCAATTAATTTTCAGTTTTGGTCTCAATTATTAGGTCAACTAACTATTGACTAACAGAAGTCCACGTGAGGCTGACACGTTGGATTCGATTGACATGTGGCATCCTACGTGGATTGCCACGTCCTAATATATATTTTTTAAAATTTATTTTTTGGATTAAATTTGTTTTTTGTCCCTATAGTTTCACAAAATTTTCATTTTAGGATTAGTCACTTTTTATCAAATTTTCATTTTTGTCATCATGGGATTCACTGCTAGTTCCAGGTAAGGGGCTTTTAACTATTCGTTTAAGTTTCTATGCCTTGTGAAATTGAATTCTTGTGTTTTGTTTTATGGTTGAATTTGAGTGATGTTGGTCGATTAAAATTCTTGTCCTATGTGCTGTTTTTAAAAAGTCACAAATTCGAATTTTGGGTTTCTAATTTAAGGAACCGAAAGAGATGAATCAAGAAATAATTGACGCCATTATTTGCTATGGTATTCTCTAACTCCCCTTTCCATATGTTTGATGGCAATTTAATTGTTTTCATAATCCTCTTGTATTTAATATTTAATACAAATTAATCATTTCTTTTAATCTTTGTTATTTCATCTGATTGTTGCCTGTAATAGCTCTTTCAAACATGTTTTGGTAAACCTTGTGTATATTTAGGAAAAGTACATTTAGGTCAAATTCTGAAATTTTTGACCTCTTTCTTAAGTTAACCATTATAGATGGCATGATAAAAGGCAAAACACCAGAGGAAATTTCTGAGATCTTTGGAGCTGCAGATAACTAAAACTCAAAGTTATTGGAAGGGATTAGGGAACATGTAGTAGAGAGTCTTTAGATTTTATTTAAGGTCAAACAATTTTATTGACTTTTATTTATAAATAAGATCAGAAGAAATATATATTTTGTCAACTTACTTTTGACAATTCGTTGTAATTTAAATACTTCATCAGACTATGATCGGGGTTCGATCCCGCTCTCATACTTTTATTGGTTGCAAAAACAACTTTGAATCTAAACCAGCAACCTTAATGAGATATGAACACTTTTATTAACTACTTTAGTCACTAGACCAATTTGATGCACCATTTTTTTAAAATACTTGGAAAAATGCACACAAATAATTAAATGTCTCATTATTTTTTTACATAGACGCAAATTACAAATTTGTTATAAACTCATATACAAAGTAAGAGAGCGGGATTCGAACCCCGATCATAGCTCCTGGTTTAATAATTTTGGCAATTTTTTGCTAGTTGGGCTAGAACTTGTAGACAAAATGCCTCTCTCTTTACTAGTGAGAAATAATTATTACTCCTTCCGTTCATTTTTATTTGACTTTTTTGACCATTGCACACATGTCAATGCATAACTTTGATCACTAATATCTTTAATTATTTATTACACCCTCCGGTCCTATATATAAGGAACACATTGAGAAAAACACACATACCAAGGAGGCTTTTTTTTTTTATTAAAAATTCGAAAATATTAGGTGTTATTCCAAAACTAACCTTGAGAATGTGTCTGTGTAATTAATGCATAACATTGGAATATATTGTATTTTATACAATTTAATAAGGGTATACAAGAGATTATCTATTTAATAAAGAATAAATTTAAATAGTGTTTCTTATAAAAATGACCAAATTTTTTTTCCAAATTATTCCTTATATATAGGACCGGAGGGAGTATAAAAAATGATGAAAATTTTATATTTTAAAAATATTCGTCGAGACAAATTGAACAATATTTTATTTGTTAACATTTGGTTTTATATATTAATAAAAATTTATGGTCAAAGTAGATTATGTGAATAGTGTACAGTAATCTAAAACGACAAATAAAAAGAAACCGAGGGAGTATAACATTTCATTATTTTTTAATTTTCAATTGTTAAATAATTTATTATTTATATTTAATTAATTGATTTACATGTACTTCATTTATTTTTTTCACAATTATGTAACTAATGAATTTTATGTAAAGAATGAATTATGTAAATGATGAAGTTAGTACATGATTTGTTATATTTCTTTTTCTTTTTTGACTAAGATTTGTTATATTTATATTTCTTCTCACTCAATTTTTTTAGGAGATTACAAGATCTCCCCGCAAACATGGGAGAGATGTGTTTCCCCATAAAATTCGTTTTGCTGACCAAAATTCAACCATCTCTTCTACAATCTCCACACTTTCTCTCACTCTAACTCTTTATATCCCACACCAATATTTTATCAATATGAACCACTAATTAAAATTAGCAAATTCATAGTCCAATATGATTTGAAAGAAGAAGAATAATACAAGGTGACAAACTCATCTATCTAGCTAACACTCAACATATTATGAATGTGAGCACCCTTCATTAATTAACCATGATCCTAATTAACTCATCTTTCTATTTAATTCACTAACTTTATTTTGTCTAATTACTTTCTCCCTATATTATTTTTTTTATGCAGAACTAAATCAAAAACATTGAATCAAAGCACTCATATAAAAATAACTTGTGTTTGTGATTGTGAGCTCTCTCAATCTGTCCGGGGACTCAATGTATCATCCAAGGCTTCCTCTTACTTTTTTGTTTGTTTTGCTTTGTGTTTTCTGATGAAGGGTCCCACCTAATAAAAAAAACACATACAATTTTAAGGTTATGATTCTTTACATAAATGTTATATTTTAAATGTTAAGAGTTAATATGACAATGTTGTGTTTTGATTTTGAATATAGAAGGTAGAAGGTTGCCGGAAAATAACACTGTATGAAGAAATGTCGCGCGAGAAGCTAGCCGGCTTATCTCTCGAGGACATCTTAGCCAATCAAAAAAGAGCCAACCCTGTACAACCGCCAAGCCAACCACCACCTCCTAAAAGCCGAACCCTCATAGACATCATCAAAGAAGACGAAACCAACAAAAAGGATCGCAGGTAACTTAATTTTTCGCAATGAGTAATAACACTTTTGTTTTTATACATGTTTTATATAAAATTAAGGATTAAATAAGTTTTTGATTCTTATAACCATTTCAAGTTTTGTTTTTAATCCCTATAGAAAATTTCAGCAAGTTTTAGTTTATGTAAGTGATAACTTAATACAAAAATTGTATCATTTGTAAGAAAGCGCTGATTGATAGTATTTTCATAACAAGAAAACGATAAGATCATAACTTAATACAAAAGTTTCAGATAAGATTAATAACTTAATAAGAAAACGATTGATTGCATTGAAGAGAAAGTTTACTTAAACAAATTTCTTCCATCCTTTCTCTACAACAAGACAAACAAGGATGGAAAGAAAGATAAGATGATACCCAACCTAAAGTTGAGAAATAACTGAGTGAGAAGAATAAAGATCGACAAGTTAGTAACTTTAAGAGTCGATCAATCAATAGAACTAATATTTTTTAAATGACAAAATAATAATTAATGTTGTACTTAAACTTTGATGTTGAAGAACTAACAAGAACTAACATAGTCATGTCTATACTTTGACAAGAACTCGTTGTACTGTGTATAACAAACAATACTTACATATGTCAACTTAAGTTGTTTTCAAAATATTAAGATTCTCAAATAATAAACTCTCTACTTCATTTTCATTGATTTGGAAGATCCTGGAAAGCCTTCAAGGATAAGCTTCGGCTCAAGCGCGCTGGCTCTGCTTGGACATCATCAATTCACATTCCAACATCAGATATTCCAATCCAAAATCCAAACAGCAGAACCTTTTCCCAATTCGGTCGTCGTGACTCAGTTCGAGTGCAAAGTCTCCAGGACTCGGACATGTCAGCTCAGGCCATGACTCACCAAGTGGAAGACCTTGATCCGTCAAATGAATCCAATGCTCCAGTTTCTAAACCACAATTCACTCGCAAGAGCTCAACCCGTTTAACAGGAGATTCCCCCGAGAGTTTGGTCGGTGGAAGAAATCTTCGAACACTCTCACGCACGAATTCCTCCAGTGTATCATCAGAGCCATTTCGAAGAGAGCGTGTGGTGACTTTTCGAGATAGCTTTGACGATGATGAGCCTGGTGATGATAGCCTGGAGACAAGCAGCAGAGGGTTATCAGCGAGGGAGGCGGTGGCGGCACAGGAGGCGGCAGAAGCTGCGGCAGAGGAGGAGGAGGCTGAAGCGGGACCTCCAACAATGTCGTTGATGGATTTGTTAGGGGAGACCGATAGAGAATTGGGGTTGGAAGGGTCGAGGTATATATTGAGTGATGAAGATGAAGATGATGATTATTATGATGATGATGAAGAAGATGAAGATGGAGAAAGTGCTTTGGAACAAACTTGTTGTATTTGTATGGTGAAGCATAAGGGTGCTGCATTGGCAGCTTGTGGTCATAGTTTCTGTAGGATGTGTTCAAGGGAGCTTATGGTTGCTAAGGGAAATTGTCCACTTTGTAATAATTTCATTTTAGAGATTCTTGACATTTTTTGAATTTGTATTCAAGTTCTTCTTCTCTTTTCTTTTTGAATTGGGAATTCCTTTTTATTGATGTGCTACTGTTGTTATTATTTTCTGGTTTAATGTGGAACTTCTGAGTGTGGATGATGACCTCACTCTCTATTTTGTTTGTTATTTTGTTTTCCAGAAGTTTTAGGGTCATTCAATAGCTATCGACATCATATATTCATCACAAATCGATCGCAAAATTTTTCGTATATTTTGGGATACAATTACTTGGTGCTCCTACCTTAGGAGAAATATAATTGTCTCGGTTACTGAGGATCATGTTAGGTCTAGTGTATAAAGAAATTGGTGTAAATTTTTTGTCGCACATAATTCTTGCACATAATACGAGTGAGCACTTCAACCTTACATAAAATGTGGAAAAGAGCGATGTTTACTTCTGACCCTGATAGAGAGCTAGTTATTAATAAAACTTTATTTATCAAAACAAATTTGCAGTTATGAGCCAGGTTATGCTTCATTTCACAGATATCACATGATCATGTCCATAAGGACCCTTTAACAAGATATCCTAGGGTTTTATTTCATTCTTGGAAAAAGTTTAACTATTCCACATATTTTCTTGTTATTATTTGGACCTAAATACAAAACTTCATCTCCGTTAAAACTTAAAACTATTTGGATCTATATAGAAAGTGTAAACCCTAAACAGGTTTAGCCAAAAAATTAAAATTGTACGAAAACAGTAAAATAAGGATAAGGATATTATGCTGTAAACCCAAAACTCGATGTCTATTTTGTTGGGCATGATTTTGACTATCATGGACGTTAAATATTACAATCAATCCGCACCACTTGTTAGAAATATAATGCACTAAAACTAACAATAAACAGGCAAAATTCCAGATAACGGTGATCAGGAAAATTTCCATAAGAATTGCATTTCTTTAACCTGAAGGTGGTCGCATTCCATGGTGATTGGGAGGTGGTGGTGGCGGCATTGAGTTCTGAGGATATCCCATAGGATGTCCACCCTGTTGCTGAGGTGGTGGCGGTGGTCGCCAAACTTGTTGCTGGCCTGCCATTACTGAGGGTGGAGGAAGAGGCCTTGGAGGTCCCTGCATACCTTGTGGAGGCGGTGGCGGCATCTGCATCGAGTGAGGTGGCCTGAACTGCTGCATTGGAGGGGGAGGCATTCCCTGTGGCATCATTTGTTGACCTGGCTGCTGTTGATGCCATTGTTGTTGTCCAGGTGGTGGCATCTGCATAGGCTGAAAGGCTGCTGCTTGAGGAGGTGGTGGATGGATGACAGGAATAGGTGGGGCAACACCGTTAGAAAAGGGGCGTGGAGGCGCTGGAGCAGCAATGGTACCATTAGCTTGAGGAGCATTGGGAAGTGTTGGTGGCCCACTAGCAAATAAAGTATGAGGTCTGCTCTTCTGTGCAGTTGGATTACTTGCAGCCAAAACTCTTTCTGCATGACAAAAGAAGTATAAGATAACTAAAGATAGTACTGAAACAAAAGGCCTGAATTGATCCCAAAAATAGAGTTGGAAGAAAGGGACTCACCTGCGGGAGTACCGTGTCTTTCGCCTTTGGTGTCTTTCTTATAAGCATATGACACTGTAATTTGACGATTGCAAAGATATTGTCCATTCATTGCCTATACAATATAGAAATAGTTCATTCTCAGTGATGAGGGAATGTTTACTCAATAATTCATTCTCAGTGAGGCGGGAGTGTTTACTCCTTTCTATATGGTTGTTTTTCACTTCAAATAATCAATTAAGGATCATATTCCCTAATTCAATGCTCTATTTGATTTTACCTACCCCTTACATCTAACATGGAACATTAACAAAACAAGATGAATAAGCCAAGTAATACTAAGGAAAAAGACAAATATTCAACTCCTACTTTTCTGACTGCTGTTTTAGTTTCAGTCAGACAAATAATAGCATTTTTCCCAATTTTCAAACCCCTTTTCTGCAGCATGAATTCATTTGAATTATAGAAGACAAGAAATATAAGAAAGTTGTCCTTGATCAAATGATGCCACCGAATCATAAAACACTCGTAATGAAGTCAAATATAAAACTTTATGGGTATTTAAATAACTTATAATTATTCACTATGGGTATTTCTAATTTGTGTTACACTTACATTTATAATTTATAATACTGGATCTTACATCCCCAACAAGTATATGATTAGATACAAGATTGTAACCCATCTATCCAAATATTTGTTTGTTATCCAACGTTATATACTCCTGCGAGTCAGCTTCAATTTATAATCCTTGCATGCTAAATAACATAATGGGTAAAAAAAGAAATGAAAGGCTGACCTCAATAGCTGAATCAGATGCTTCAAATGAATCATAGCTTATGAAGCCAAAGCCTCGGGAATTCCCCGTGTCAGGATCTCTCATGATCTGCAGCGAAATGCATTGAACATCAGATTATACGCATAATTTTGACATGTAAAAATAAGCCCTCAATGGATGGAGGGTGGATACAACTGAAGGAGTATAATTTGCAAAACAATATATGTTGTCCCGTAGGAGATAGAAGTCGTAGCAATGGTATTATTGAAGAGTAGGAACATAAACAGGAATCATACAACATAAAATATCCCATCCATCAGACAAAGCACTTAACCAAAACTCACTTGTGGACTCAGGTGTTTAATGGGGAAGGTAATTATAGATGTTTTATCTAAGGATACATTTATTGTCATACAGCAAATAATAAAGGCATATAATGCCAACAAATGTGGAAAAGTAATCAGTAGTCATCCGCCAGGCGCCAGATACTAGACTGGACCTTTTCAAACAAACAAACGTAGAGAGAATCTCAGTGGTTAGTAACTTTTGATGCAATCAACTATAAATATCGAAATTGATTGTAATCTCCTTGGTGTAATTTGTATCCTGATTGTTGGCTAATTTGCGTTAGGCATAATTTTCACAATGAAGAGGGAAATTGTGACCTTCGCTTCCATGGTAGATACGGACCTGATTGATGAAGTGAAAAACTTTAATTTCTATGAAACTTATTTCAAATTTCACAAATTTGGGAAAATTCTTTAATAAATATTTAGTTACATTATTTGTAGGCATGCTATTTACATCTAATGTAGTACTATATCATATCTGCTACCAATTTGTCAACTTTTAATATTTAATGAAAGAAAGATTACTGAGGTCACATCCCGAGGAGAAATTGCCAATTGCCAAAGGGTAATGGAAATGAGGAATCAGTTTCCAAGCTGACTGTTTGCAATTAATTCAGACAGCTGTGAGAGTCAAAATGTGTTAGCTCCTAAGAAATAAGAGCTAAGCTAAAAATATATTTCCAATTTTGTTTCTGGATGAGGCATAGTCTCACTATTGTTGTAAGAACAATTATTAGCAGTGAGTAGTGAAATGAATTTAAACTATATAAATATAATGGCTCCTCACATAAGATGGCAACCTTCTTTGAAACACAATTTTCTAAACTATGAGGAAGGTTGATAAGGTTCCACGGGTAATAGCAATCATCAGCAACTCTCAGTGCTGTTAAATGGATTGGTGGCTATAGCAAAATGACGTGTGGATTTTTTGACAACCGCCGTAGCCAATTTGTGAAGCAATGTGATAAGTATCTATGCACTTGGGGAACTCTCCCTTAAAAGCTAGCATCAAGGGGACGGACCACGCCACTTAAATACATAACCAGGCAACCCATACTACTCAATGTGGGACTTGGACACTCCATGATGCCCAAGTCTCTATCATAGCATCACCACTGAGAGCTGGCATCCTGGAGGCTGGCACTCTACGGTGCTTTACTCCCAGCTCCTCCTTGAGTCTTGGCTTATGAGAACGAACAACAAAAGAAATGATTCCCTTTTCAAGACATGTATGCAACCTTAAACCCAAAAAATTAAGAGTGGAGGGGGCTTCGACTGCCTTCTTGTATCGGGTGAAGAGAAGGGGGTGCTAGGCCTGGAACATACAATATTACCGTTATGAGCAGTACGTTTCAACCAATTAAACTATAAGCCCCTAAGGATCTCTACATGCAATTTGTTCACTTCAGGAAGATGTTAGAATGCATTCTTTGATACCCCTGTTGTAGAAGTTTCCATCTAGTTCATGTAGCTAGTCGTAGATGCATATTATAGCTGCTATCGGATCAGAGGTTGTAGCAACTATTTTTTATTAACAAAGGATGATTACAAACTAACGACACGAGAAAGAGAGACTAGCACCATAAGCATCCCCCCTAATAACTACTCCCTCCGGTCCTTATTATAAGAGAAGTTTTCCTTTTTAGATTCATTGTAAAACTAATGTATCTGGGCAATATTATAGTCTAGATACATTAGTTTTACAATGAATCTAAAAAGCCAAACTTCTCTTATAATAAGGACTAGAGGGAGTAATAACAATTGAAATAGGAATGGATATTATATATTTCCAACAGTAGGACCCATAAGCATCCTCCCTAATAACTAATAACAGTTGGTCTTTTTTGAACGTGCACAATTGAAAATTTTGTTTCTTATAGTGGTGGCTAAATCTCCCTCCCTATTGTTTTGGTCTGGGCCTGGCCTCTCCATATTGGTTGTGTGCATGCACGCACCCAACCAGCTAATGAATGGAGCCATTATCAGATCATTCTGACATCAAGAAGTTTATTGTTACTGCTGTATATTGTATATGAGATGTGTCAGGGACTAGTCAGATATTGATATTCTTAGGAGATTGTATCCAATATTCATCTGTAGACAAGTGTCTTGACCAGGATTAGTTGATATATATGGTTTTTTAACGAGAACAGTGTTTATAAGAGGATTTACTCTCTGAAAGTAGGGCGCAACTTCTGTATTGAAAATCGAATAAAAATATGAGTTTTTATAGTTACTTCTCTTAAAATTTGGGTTGGGTCTAACTGATCAACCCTACAACTCTGGTTTGTAAAGTGGGGATGCCTCCCAGTTATAAACTCATTGTAAGGTCATATTTCAACCAATGTGAGACTCTTAACACACACTCCTCACACCAAGGACTGGACATCTTGAGTGTGACCTGATGGTGGGTAGGCCCGCAAATCTTGGATAGACTTGTATACCATTTTAAATGCTCCTTATTAAAAATATAGTAATCCCCATAAATGGGATGGTAAAGAAGATTGCAAACCCAGGAAATCCCTATATAGATGGACTAAAGCATTCTCCAAGAACATGGCTTACTAAAGGAGGATGAATGTGCAGCAGCTAGCAGTATAGTGGCACACTGACATAAAATTGATATTTGATATTTAAAAGGCCCGATATTACCTATACTATGAGTGCAATAAGCTTGTTTTTGCACTTTCTTACTAAAAGACATTTAGATGCAGCTGACCGTAAATCTCAAGGGAACTCTAGGAAAGATAATTCTATTTAAGAAAAGTAAAACAAGAGACATTGATTGCAAAGGTTGATTGATTGGGTCAACTGAAGACAAGTACACAGCCAGGTATTGCAGTGGAGAAATTTTGTTAAGGGAAAACCAAAAATAGTCAGTTCTGGCAAGGAGCAATGTTGGAGCCAAGTTCAGGGTAGTAGCATAACAAGTGTTCGAATCATTTTGGATTGAGAATCCTATAAGACCTAAATTTCTATAGCAAAAGGTCCATGATATAAAGATATACAGTGACCGAAAATAAGCAATAAGCCCAGTTCACAAACCCGTCCAGTGTCCTAATGGAGCATGTCAAAATTGATAGGAGTTTTATCAAACATGAAATTGATTCAGGGTTATAAATATATCTACATTCCAAAAGGAAATCAGAAGGTGAATATTCTCTTGAAAACCTTAAAATGACCCGGGATTGAATTCTTAGTGGGCAAGCAAGGAACGATTAATATCGGCTACCAGTTATAAGAATTAGCATTAAATGTGAAGTGATTAGCTCAGTAAATATTATGATTTGACATGATTGTATTCTCCAAATTGTATATCCTGATAGCTAATAGCTAATTAAGTTAGGAATAATTTCCTCATTCTGTCATTTTTTTCCACCTACAATTAGAGTAGTTTCAGTCAGCCTATAATATTATGTAAATTCTGTATTCTCAGAAAACCAAGAAGAGTTTCTTACTTAAGTCTCTTCATTCACTAAATATTAATTCCCACAATGTAAAATAAAGAATATGGAGATGTATGAAAAGCATTAGCCACTGCTGCTAACTGGATACTTTTAAAAAGACACAAACATGATGTGATGAAAGAAATTAGAAGAGTTAAAACCTTTGGATTAGTAACAATAACTCCAAATGCGCTGAAAGTATCATACAAGAGCTTCTCATCTACATCCTGCAATAGAATCATTAAAAATCTTGTTAAATCTCAAAGCATACCACATATGAATTTGTTTAAGAGAAAAACTTGCAAATTTGGTGACTTACAGGATCCAGATTGCCAATGAAAAGGTTTGCCCCGACATCCAAGCTCTTTTTATCTTGGGATGCCTAAAAAAATAAATAGTAAATCAATACTCTTTAATCAAGTAGCATAGACACTGAAACATCCACTTTAAGATAGGCATACAGCCGAACTTGAACAGAGTACAACAAAGCTCACACAAAGATATATTACGCATGAAAAACTAATTACTATGTGAAGAATGAGAGATATTCAATTGTAAGAACACCATCTTGGAAAGACATATAATAAAAATTGGGAAAATAAAATATGAATATTAGAACATCGCTTGGCAATTAGGTAAGACTTGTTGGTACCAATAGAAAACATAAACTACTGAGAAAGTGAGGGAAAGAGAGGAAGAGTGTAACTCCTTTGAATAATTCTTTCTTGAATGATTTCATATACTAGGATTGGTATTTATACTAATTTATACTAATAGTAATACAAATGAACCTATCCGTCTAGCTGACTTTGTACAGTTAGGCACAAGTAACTATGATTAGTCAAAGTAACTCTAGTTGATAAGGATAATTGAATAACAGATTGTGGAGTCTGTCATTCAGTTTTGGACTTTGGTAGGCTACAGTAGGGTGAGCTGCAGTTACTCTATTAGGTACACAAAAATGGTGTGCAGTACAAGACTCCATCCTATCTGGAATGAGGATACCTATTTTTAGTACGAGAAAAACGGCACAGAAAGATAATCGCATCTAAGAGTCTCTAAGATTAACTTCACAGATACAACAACTCCCATTCCCCCCAAAGAGCAATGGTAATGGTACATGGTAGACTCTTCGTCACACGAATCAGTTTAAACCTAGCTTTGTATCCTTGTATATCTTTGTTAGAGTTGACAGAAAAAGAGAAATGAAAACTAGGGTTCTAATTCTAAATGTATAAATCTAATTGATTAATCTGTATACATCAACAAACTCTATTCTATTTTATAGTTTACTTACAAGCCCCTGACAGAAAACTAACGGATAACAAATACAGTGCCCATAAACTTAAGTCTTGATAGAATCAACAATGTTGGTATAACAAGCATTTCTACATAAGCTAGTTTCATACTTAAATACATAAACACACACACACACACACAGAGAGAAAGGTCGTGTCTGGGTATAATAAGGCTGATACATAGAATGGAAATAGAAATCGAAAACGTACCTTATTTACACGAATTGGTTTCCCATAAAGTTTAATCATGTTAAGCACCTTAATGGCCTGCAACATAAGAAACAGTAAGCAACTAGCAATTAGGTTTAAGTTCATTTTATTGTTGCAAATAACAACAGGTAATAAAAGAGAAATAATACAATACATACATAATCAGCATCTTCTTCGCTTCGAAATTCAACAAATCCATAACCTTGATGTTGATTAGTCACTCTATCCTTAGGAACATACACATTAACTGAATCAAACCAAACAAAATTAAGTTTAGTTTATAATGCATTCAATTAAATTACCCTAAAATTAATATGAAAAAAAAAAAAACCGTAAAACATAGTGATTAATAATAGATAATACCTACGGGACCAGCTTGAACAAAAAGCTCCCACAATAATTCCTCAGATATCTGCAAAGAAGAGAAAGAGAGATGTAAAATGAAGTGGTTATAGTAGAATTGGAATTAGGGTTTGGTTAGAATGAAGAGTGGAGATGAACCTGAGGGTCGAGATTTCCGACGTAAGCAGTAGCGTCTTGGTTTCTCTCGGCGGAGTGTTGGCCGAGCAGATTTGCACCGACGCCGGGTGCAATTCGAGTTGTCATAGTTCGCCGGAGGAACGGGAGAATACAGGCGAAGCGACGGAGGAAGTTAGGGTTGTTAAATTAAAAGTGAAAATTGAATTTAGGCTATGGCGGTTGAAGACTAGGTGGCTGCGAGCGAGACTGTAAACTGTCCAAGTGAGAAATCTATACATAATATAAAGGGATACATTATGTTGTGTGAAATTTTCATAATACCTAATATTTTTGATTAATTGTTGAGGATCGAAAAAAAATGAAGTTGAGAATCGAATTTATGACCTCTAGCATACTACCCAATTTTTTCATCACTAGATCAAAGATAGTTGCTTACTATTGGTCAAATCTTGTATTTTATTTTTTTTACTAAACTAGGTACATACCCGTGCGTACGCACGGGACGCGTCTTCGGCGCGTTATATTGGGTCAGGCGTTAGGTCGTAAGGGGTCTTCGGCGCGTTAAGAAGTTGGTTTCAAAGAAATTAATTTTATAAACGGGAAGAATTAGTTGATTTAAATTGTTGTGTTATAATTAATTGACACAACGATCAATTTAATTAGTTTATTAAAAAGTGATTAGTGAAACAAAAATTCAAAATATTGTTACTTTACCGATAAATTTGATCATTTTTTAAAAATTTAATAGTTAAAATTGTTAATTTCTTTATCGTTAAACATGAATGAAAAAGAGTGCAATGTATATTTTTTTAAGCAAAAAAGAGTGCGATGTTACCAGTTTTATTTCTTTGTGTTGCAGGAGAGAGGAGTAGTAACTACTGCAAAAGTGTTTTAGCGTGAGACGTTAACCGCAACAACTCACATCATGTGAGAAATTTAAATCTTATAATAAAAAGTCATATTTTGACTATATATGTCATCATATTTCAATTCTAGTTTATAATAATACATGTATATATATATGTGAAAAACTTATGTAGATTAATAAACTTATACTACTGAAAAAGTTAATAAATTTATAATTTAATTAAAGTACAAATTTTAATATATAAATAATTATAGTAGTAAAAATATTATTCATTTTAACTTAAATAGGTTAGCCTAGAAGGCTAAAAGACTTTTTTAATGGCCTGTAGCTTGACCTAGTTAACTAAAAAGTCTTTTATTATTTTTTTGACACAATTTTTTCATCACTAGATCAAACATAGTGGCTTACAATCAGTCAAATCTTGTTTGTTTTTTTTTTTGACCAAAAATCTTGTATTCTTTTATAATTCGTTTATTAATCCCTTTTTTGTCAAAAAAAAAATCCTTTTATTAATTTGGTTATGGTAAGACTGTCAGGTCATGGTTCAACCTCCTTAAACCGTTCAAACCAAGATGAAATTACAACCGAACCGTCAAAATATATGAATCATAACAAAGGTCAATTCAAACTAGAGACAAGTGTGTATGAGTAGAAGTACATCAGTTCTTCTAAAAGCAATCATTGTTCTTGCAAAGAAGTCATTTTCATGCCAACAATAACCAACCACTCCAATCTTGAGTAATTACAACAATCATAATATCATTCATTGACCACATGAAGTTAAAATTATTGAATGAAATGTTCACCACTGTACATTTTTAAATTCAACAAGTTGTAAGTAAATGAACAATTCAATATCAAGGTAATGTAATTAATAATCACACAATTCATAGTGAGATGTTTTATATGATTAATTGATTATATTAATCAGAAAGAATGTTTATGACAGAATCCCACATTTGCTATCAGCTTGGTCAGATGAACATCGCTTTCTGATTCTGTCGCCAAGAGCGAGATAATTGTGCTCCTTATCACGCGTGGTTTATTAATTTCTTTTTTTGACTAAAAATTTAATCTTCACAAAAACTACAGAAGGAAAAATAAGTCCTACTCTTTAGTCTTCATGATGTTTGATTCAGCTTTTGGATACTCTCTCATCAAGTTTATTGCCAAGCAATGTTTGAGCATGCTTAAAACATGAAAGATATGCATTCTTTATTTCAGGAGAATCAACAATGGACTTCTTATGTATAACAAACTGCAAAGGAAGAGTGGAGTTGAGATAAATATTCAAAATCTCATGTGAACATTTAACACATTTTGTTCATTTTCAATAGTCATTTTCTATATAACTAAAATCAGTATTTTTTTTCTATAGGTTCCCTACACCGGAGGTAAGGCATGTCAGACAGTAAATGTGAGTATAATAACGACATTTAGTAGTAAATGGATTATATTTTCTTTTCATTTAATTGAAAAAGCAACATCAACATGCATATTCCGAAGAAAATTTAGCATGTGAATAGTTAATTCTTACCTCGTTGTAAGCAGCAATGCATTGAAGAAGTGCTTCTTGAGCCTCGAGGTTAATATCCCCTTCCTACTTTGCAAAATAGAAAGACGAATTTAGAAGATTTGCATCCATTGGAGCCTTGAATCTTGTTGCACGACTACAATCAAGACTTGTTAAAATCTCTTAGAATTTGGGTTGGATCTAATTCACAATGCACGATGTATCTCACTTGTGATTTATCAACAATTATTTCAAGCCATACTAGATTTAACGTGGGACTCAGAATGCACACTCATTCACGAAGAACGAATATCTCCCACTAAGTGACGGTGACCCGATAACAAGTGGTCCAACGCATTTAGGGTAAGTTCTGATACCATCATAGAATTTGGGTTGTGCCCAATTTATTTTTACAAAATCGGCTTATAAGTTTAGGAATGTCTCCCACGTATGATTTTTAAATCAGAAGCCTTCAAGGAAAAACCCGTTCTTTTCTTTGACTCAAGAACAAAAATGGATGGAAACATGAATTTGCAATGCCACTCCACCTTTGGCACTTCTAGTCTACTCTCCAATACCACTTTGCACGCTTTGGCGGCATTAGTTAGCTTTGATTTCTCTCCATGACTATGGTCTTTAATACATTTGGTAGTATGTGCTATCATTAGTTACCCTTGAATTTCACTTTGTATTCTACCCATTTCGTCCTCAATTGCACAAACTCTATCTACAATATCCATCGCTTCTTTAATTTGATTTTGATGAATAGAGTAGACGCTTAGATTGTATTCATAGAGTCGTTCGTGTGTGTTGTCAAATGATACTAGAGCGAGAACACACATTAACAACTTTAAATACAATCTCAGTCTAGTCGAAAAAATAAATATACAATCTCAGTCTCTACATTATTCATCAAAATCAAATCAAAGAAGCAATGGATATGGATATTGTAGGAAAAGTTTAATCAATTGAAGAGGGAATTGGTAAAATATAATGTGAAATTCAAGAGTGACTAATGATAGCACATAATGTCAAATTTATTACAGAGCACAATCATGAAGGGAGAGCGAAGCTAATTAGCGCTGCCAAAGCACCTAAAGTGGTTTTGGAGAGGAAACTGGAAGTTCCGAAGGTAGAACAGGATTACCTAAATGCATAACAGATATCAAATAATCACCCGAATTTGTATGGCTTGAAGATGCAAGCATTGTGGGCCAATAATATGTCCCTAAATCGTACTAATCTCTAATACTAGGTTAAAATTTAAATTGGGCCTAACTCATCCTTAAAGCTTGTATAGTGAGAGACATTTCCTACTTATAAGTATTTTTAGACCATATCACATCTAATGTAGGACCTTCCACATAATCTAACCTGAATTTTCTGCAATTCTTGCTTAGCCAACTCCACCGATGCTAGAGTACTGAGTGATTGCAACTGCAAAATTACATTCCTACTTTAATAAACAACTCAACTTTTATTTACAAAAGAATACATAACGCAATTCTATTTTATAAACGTGCATAAGAGAAAGCTAATAATCGGGAAATAAAACCAACCAATATGACAAGTGCTGCTTGGGATTCCTTTCTAGAATTTCCACGCACACTGTTTTTCTTCGACTTGTCTTTTTGTTTCAACACTTTATCTAAACATTGACGCGCAATCCTGAGATAGAAAAAGAAAAATACATTAAAAAAAGGATAAAGCACACTCAATTTTCATTTTTCAGTGACTAGTAACATTGTTATTGGAGAAGGGAAATCAAACATAATTTTGAGGAAGAGAATTTTTCAAGAAAAGTGAGCTTGGACAAAGTTATGAAAGAACTAGGCAAATCAAATGAATAGGCCAACGGTTGTGAACTAGTTCTAGTGCAACAGTTATAAAAATAAACACGATGATAATTTGATTTCATTTTTATATGTAAAAATAGTTATGAAAGAGCTAGGCAAATCAAATTAATAGAAACCTTATGGAATTATGCAAATGATCCTTTGCCATAACAAGCTCAGCTTTAGCTCTAGAAACATCAGATTCTTTGTATTGGCTACAATCAAGCATTGCTACTCTTGCTAGATGAAGTCGATTTGCACCAATCTGACCATCGATAAAAAAGAGATAATGCATTTATTTGTCTTTACTTTCTTTAAATCAATCAACAACAACATATTCATCTCAAGCATTAGCACACATGTAATAAGAACAATACTATGTATAAATAAGCATCAGTTTTGAAATCAATTTTAGATGGATTTGAAATCTAAATAGAACGGTAATTCTCAAAATCACTTTCAAGGAACAACAACAAACCTGAATATGATCACAAGGAAGTAAAGCTTTCCGGACATCAAGACATCTGCAAGAGAGAGAGAGAAAGGGAGAGGATTTCATTTGCAAATGGCCAAAGTTAATTTCCCAAGTTTTGCTAAAATGATTATATGAAAATAACCTTTCAAGAAGCTCTTTCGATTGTTTTGTTTCGGAAGATTTTTGTAGGGTTAGAGCCAAGGATTCAGCTGCAATAACTGTGTCCAAGGAATACCATCCCTGGATTATTACACAAATTGCATCATGTTTTTAACGATGACAACAGATTACAAAATATCACTATTCTCGCAACATTTTCTTATTTTATTTGTCAAGATTATATTTATCACAATTAATTCTGAAAGAAAAGGCAGAAGTTAGAACTCATCTGTCACTATTTTCAAGCCATAATAGTTTGCATGGTTATCAAATACTAATTATAGTAATTCCACAAACTATCAAATCATAATTTTTTTAAAAGAAACTAACACCTTGATTATTTTAAAATTAGAGTCCATATTTCTATAATTACAAAACTTCAATTTGATAAAGAAATTTATGCTAAAAGTAACAATAGGTCAAGGTATGTAAGGATAACTTAAGACTTGGTCGTTATTATGCAGGAATAGAAGTAACATGGTACAGGTAAAGTTAAGAATCATAAAACAACCGTGCTCAACCACAGTTAAGATTACTTTAATTGTTCAGAAGTATCACCTACACACTCGCTATTTTATACCAATTTTTAAATTATACATGCATCATCGTTCATGAAGTAAGTTGATTTGAAAGCAGAAGATGGGAAACAAGTTCACAAAGCAAACCTTTGATAATTCCATTATATTCAGGATCTTTCTTTGGATCATCTCAGCTTCATCGAGACGATTTGATTTCAAATATAACTGAAGAAATTATAGCAATAGATTAGTATCATTAATAAAAGTTGGAACATAACCACTTTGAGGGATGAACAATGCCCAAACTCATTACGTCATAAGCTGAAATTTTTAATCAAACTATACAGAACTTGGGGGAGCCCAAACTGGATCAAACTCCTTAGCAATCAGTATAAGAGCCTCTAATCAATGCCAACAACCAACTCTTCCCAAACGTTAAGTTGTAAGGTGAAGACCCCAAAAAAAAGTATCTTATTTATATAAAAATTAGTTTTTTTTAATCTAAAGAACATGCATGTTCAAATAGTAAAAATCAGTATTTATCAAAAGATAGTTTCACTATTTCAGGGACCAAAAGAAGGATTAAAAAATGACCTGTGAGAGGAAACGAAGTCTTCTAATGCATACAAATGACTCCCCTTCACCACCGGTCTGCACATGTAAATAAAATAGCTTAATAACAAAAAGCTTCAAATTTGCCGAATCCCACAACTGAGGGAATTGAAGTTAGATTAAAATGTATGGCGCACCTCTAGCATGCTTATTGATTCCTTAATAATGGTCTCCGCATCCCTTTCTTTTCCTTGAAGATACAACACCTGAACATAAATATCACAGCTTAAAATCCAGTTAAGCCATAAATGTCACCAACAAGGAAGTTATAGTCTGAGCAAAGAAATTAGATAGATAATATCAAACTATCACGGACATTACTTCATGGCACATACCAAGCAAATATAAGTAAAGGAAACTTCTTTATGTTAGTGTTTCTTAATTCACGCTTCTAAGTTTCATAAAAGAAGTTGATTAAGAAAACAGTGTCGACACACCCTCAAACACAGAGTTCACCCACAGTAAGTAGTTCTCACTTCTCACTTTCTCATTTGAAAGCATTGGGATGTGTACCGACACCAAAGCAACACTAAAAATGGGTCATAACTTTTGCATGCAAAGGCCGTGTAAATAATTTTAGCGAGTTTTCAAGTATTTTGTTTGTTCGCATTGTTTCCTTTGCAAATTATTAGAAGTAGACAAGGTGAAAACAATGTGGTATTATCATAATTTTATAGAAAACATATCATTCGAAAATGAAAATACAAAATAAACCAAACACCCTATTTGTTTCATACCCTAACATCGCCATCTTAAAATCAAGATTTCCCATTTCTAAAGAGAGTATTTGACTGTTTTACCAAAAAATGTCAAAAGAGTATATTGTGAAATTCCTGGCACACAGTGGACAGGTGTTGCTCAAGGTGTAGTAACACTTGTCTGTTGTAGACAGATGTTGTCACAGGTGCGCCAACACTTGTCTATAAACAGAGTAAATAACATCAAACAATACAAACAGTAAAGTAAATAACACACGAGAGTTGTTAACCCAGTTCAGCCTAAAGCCTACTCTGGGGGATACCAATCCAGGAATGAAGTCCACTATCAGCAGTATTACTTCGAAGCTAAACTCACCCGTTTACAACTTCTCACTTAATCCCTACCCAATGCAACTTCTACCTAGGAACTCCTAGATATGAGACCCCGTCCCAATTCCCACCTTAGCAACACAGACAGCGCTGCTATTCAACTCAGACTATTACAACGGTTGGAGACACACTCCTAAAAACTAGGATTCACTCTTGCTTAAAAGCTTGCGAGTAAACCACACAACACAATAGAACAATCTCCGTACTTCAAAGCTTAGGAGAAGTTCACACTTACAACTCAATAACACTCAGGTCCTAAGCTTGCATCAATGAGACACAAGATAGGCTCACAATTAACACTCTAAAATCCCTAAAAACACACGCTTTGTAAGACTCGATTTTAGATGCTTGAAACCATATGCTTGCCTTCGTATTTATAGCAGTAGAATGACTTGGGCTTCAAGAAAAATTAGGGCTTCTAGAATTGCGGCAGCAGTGATATATTTTTGAAAACAATAGTTATATTTTTGAAACCGCAAAAATATATTTTCCAAAAATATAATTCTTTTGGAAAATAAAACTAGGGTTTAGCTGCCTCATGAAACACATTAAACACGTGCGCCTTCCTCTGTAAGAAACCTTGACATAATTCTTCAAACAGATCTTCAAAAGATTGAGTAGAAAATAATAACATCCAGCTGGCGCGCGCAGGAACAGAGTCAGGTGTTGTTCCAAAATGTCACAACATTTGTCACAACACTTGGGGTCAGCACACTTGTCTCAACACTTGGCTAAAATATGTTTTTGCAAAATGTAGCCAATATACAAAAACCCAACAATCTCCCCCTTTGGCAAATTTTGGCTAAAACAATATTAGACCAGTATATTGAGAGATACAGTATTACCTTTCCTTCGAGTCAACATGATCACACAACTAGGAAAGAAAGTAACACATAATTAAAACTACTTCCAAGAAAATCAAGTAGCATCAGAGGCAATGCAACAGCGGAATAAAACACAACTAGCCTCATGGAACAACACAAGGGAGAAATAAACTCCCATAGTTTAACGCGCATCCATTCATCATAAGAACAACAGGGAAAAATAAATTCCCATAAACATCTGAGAAAGATAAATTCTCAGTCATAGTAGATAGTGGACTCAATAGTCAGGTGCCATAACACTTGGCACAACATTTGTCATCAAATACATTCAGGCAATCAAGAGATAATTTCACTCACACTCCCCCTGAATTCATGCATACACACACCAGATAGAGAAAGAATATTCACTACTCCCCCTCAGTACATGCATATATTCACTACTCCCCCTCAATACGAGCATACGCACAATTTATGCAAAAACAGAGCAGTCACCAGATGTGAGAACATCTGTCACCACACTTGTCACACACACACACTACTCCCCCTTTTTAGCCATAATTTAGACAAACATCATGAATAGGAAATCGTAGTGTACCAGAGCATAGAGAATATTAGTGTGCAGTTATTACAGACCATAGAGCACACACAGGTGCTAGAAATTCAGGGCCTTGCCCATAAGGGAACAACAAAAGAAACACCAAGAAAATCAACAATAGTACATCAGAAACAAATATAAGGAAACATCAGAAATCAGATTGAAGAACTTTCATCAGAGTCCTCCATCACATCCTCAGAACCATCCTCAGACTCGCTAGCCTCTTCTCCTTCTTGTCCATTTGGCTCACCCTCAGCCATCTCAGCAGTTTCCTCAGCCTTGAGTGCCTCAATCACACGGTCTATTTTCAGCTTCCTGGCCTCAAGAGCTCTGCTAGTTTCAGTAAGATCAGCAATCATCTGTTTCCTTGAAAGTACACCACCCTGGACAGATGTGCCAACACCTGCTGCAGCATTTGTCCCATCCAGCAGCCTCTGCTCAATCACCAACACCCCTTTCCTTTTGCAAGGAACATCAGAACTTCTTAGTATATCTGGGTGTTGTTCAAGTATAATATTGCATAGCAGAGTGGGGAGAGCCACTGGCTTCTCAACAGCATAAGTCAGGGCATGGCTTAAAGTTTCTTGAAAGAAATAAGATCCATAATCAAACTTGGCCTTTGTACCCACAGCATAGATAAACTTTCCCAATCCTCTTGCAATGTCACCTGAGTGAGTGGTTGGTACCCAATTATGGGCAGCAATCCTATTTAAAACAGCATAGAATGGTGAGAGGGAAGTTGCAGACAACTTTGCCTTGCTTGGCCACACCTTAATTTTTCCACCAGTGAGGACCTTGCACATTTCATTATCTGTGGCTTTCAGAGGAGCCACTTCTTCAGAATCCCTTTGCAAATATTGGTTGATCACAGTTGGAGAGAATTGAACACACTTTCCTCGTACAAAAACTTGCCTATATTCAGGGCTTTTTGGATCATTGCAGTCTGCAGCCACATTAATCAAAAATTCCTTCACAAGCCTGTCATAGCACTTGTCCAAACCAACCACAGTTTTCATCAAACCTGCATACTCAAGAGCTTCTACAACACTAGGACATTCAAGAATATCAGCTTTCAAATTTCTTTCCAGAGCTAACCTTCTATGATAGACAAACTTCCACCTTGCAGAACCATTTTCCAGATGAAATGATACATTGTCTAAAGGAGCATAGGGAACTGTTTGAGGGATCTTTTTCCTTCCTATACTCTTCCTAGATGTGCTACCAGATGCAGCAACATCTGTCTCAGGTTCAAAATCAGAATCACTAGTTGGAGGAGCCTTTCTTTTCTTGGTCTCTGACCTAGGGACCACTTTACTGACAGGTTTTGGAGGTCCATACACAGGCTTTTTACCAGTAGCCTTTCCAGCCTTAGAGGGTTTGGGTGTTTGGGCAGGAGTGTTAGTAGCCTCTACAGTTTTACCAGCCCTACTTCTAGTCCTCCTAGCTACACTAGCTTCAGAATGTGCAGGAATAGCCTTATCACTAGCTGTAGTTTCATTTTCATTAACAATGATTACCTCAGGAGTTTCATTCACAACTTTATCAGAACCAGCTTCTTTATCAGTATCCTTAGGTGGGGGACTCTCATCAGACTCAGAATAGTCCACAAGGTTCTCTTGTGCCAAAGATGTGGTAACATCTGGCACCACATTTGGCGCAGCGCCATGTGTTGCAACATTCGGCGCAACATGAGTCTCAGGAGCAGTTTTCTTAATGGACTCATTAGTAACAGGATTATTGGTCTCAGTAGAAGCACCAATATTATCATCATCAGCAACAGGGGAGTTAGGAACACTTTTCCCCAAATTTTCAGACACAGTAGGTTTCTCTAAACCTAGGTTTTCAACAGAATTTGGAGTATCAGAGTTTTGATTAAGTGAGTTCTTACCAGATGTGTCAACATTAACCTCTGCAGCTTTTACGACAGGAGTAGCAACACCACTCGATGGAAGTGGATCAACATGCAGTTCAGACATTGTAAAACTTCTTCTCGATTCAGTTCGCGATTTCTTGCTCTTCTTCTTCGCTTTCTTAATTGAAGAGGAGGGAGATGAAGGATTTATGCTCGTTCGTGATAATTTTTCCTTTTTCGCAACTGATTTTCTCCTCATCGTTGGACTTGTGGAAGGTATGGTGGTGAGGGGAACAGCATCGATTACCACCTTTTGTAGTGATGGAGTAGCATCTGACTTTGTTGGTGAAGATTTGACAGAGTTCGACATGATTTGGATTTGAGGTTTTCTGAGAAAAGGAGAAGTCAGAGAGATGTTGATGAGGAAGATAGAGAGTTTTTGAGCGTGAGAGAGAGAATAGATGAAAAATAATGATTGTGGTTGATGGAGGTTGAGGGAAGTTGAATGAGAACTTCCTTGATTTGCGTGTAACTTAAAGTGATGAGAGGTAGTTACACGCATTGCCTGCTGTAACTGCTATTTGTCTTCAAAAAGGCAAATTCCAAGTTTGCCTCTTAAATTTTCAAATTGACTTGCATCTAACGCCTTAGTAAAAATGTCTGCTAACTGTTCTTCAGATGCAATGTGCTCAAGTGTAACAATTTTTTCTTCTACAAGCTCCCTTATAAAATGATGACGTATATCAATGTGCTTAGTCCTACTATGTTGAATAGGATTTTTTGAGATGTTTATAGCACTCAGATTGTCACAGTAAAGTGTCATGACATCTTGCTCCACACTATACTCCTTCAACATTTGTCTCATCCATAACAATTGAGAGCAACTACTCCCAGCTGCTATATATTCTGCCTCAGCTGTTGATAGAGACACACTATTTTGCTTCTTACTAAACCAAGATACTAGATTGTTTCCCAAGAAGAAACATGCACCAGAGGTGCTCTTTCTATCATCAGCACTTCCAGCCCAATCTGCATCACAAAATCCAATTAAGGTAGAATCATTGCCATGAGTGTATAGAATTCCATAGCCACATGTGCCATTGACATATTTGAAGATCCTCTTTACTTGAGTCAGATGACTCATCTTGGGTTCAGATTGGTATCTAGCACAAACACCAACTGCAAACATGATATCAGGCCTGCTAGCTGTGAGATATAGTAAGCTCCCAATCATACTTCTATAGAGACTTTGATCCACATCAACCCCTTTCTCATCTTTGGTGAGCTTCAAGTGTGTAGGTGCAGGTGTCCTTTTGTGACTGCCACCTTCCATACCAAATTTCTTCACAATGTTTCTTGCATATTTTTCTTGAGAGATAAATATAGTGTCTTCCATTTGTTTGACCTGAAGACCTAAAAAATAAGTTAGCTCACCTACAAGACTCATTTCAAATTCAGATTGCATTTGATGCACAAAGTGTTCCACCATTTGTCGCGACATTCCACCAAATACAATATCATCTACATATATCTGAGCTATCATTAGCTTCCCTTTTTCTTCTCTTACAAACAGGGTTTTGTCATTTCCACCCTTTTTGTATCCATGGCTGACAAGAAATTCAGTCAACCTTTCATACCATGCTCTAGGGGCTTGTTTCAATCCATAAAGTGCTTTCTTTAGTTTGTAAACATGGTTAGGAAAGCTTGGATCTACAAACCCTTTTGGTTGTTCAACATAAACCTCTTCATTTAGATAACCATTTAGGAATGCACTTTTTACATCCATTTGGTATAGCTTGAATTTCAAGATGCATGCCACAGCCAAGAGTAATCTTATGGACTCCAAGCGAGCAACTGGAGCAAAAGTCTCATCAAAATCTACTCCTTCTATCTGGGTGTATCCTTGTGCTACAAGTCTGGCTTTATTTCTAGTAATATCACCATTTTCATCAGTTTTGTTCTTGTATACCCACTTTGTACCAATAACATTTATACCATCTGGTCTAGGTACTAGATCCCATACCTCACTTCTTTTGAACTGAGTTAGTTCCTCCTGCATAGCATTGATCCAGTATTCATCAGTCAAAGCTTCTTTAACATTCTTTGGTTCAATCTTTGATATGAAACATGAATTGGAGATTGCTTCTTTTGATCTTCTTGTTGCAATTCCTTGATTTGGATTTCCAATGACAAGTTCCAGAGGATGATTCTTCTGTGTTCTAGTAGATGGTCCCTTGTTTGGTCTAGGAACCTCTGTAGTAGACTCAGAATGTTGATCAGGTTCAGGTTCAGTTTGATCTTCATCAGGTGTTGGGACAGGTGTTATGACATCTGTCTCTTCAGCTGGATCTGCACTTGTTGTATCACTGTCATCAACAACAACATTAATTGATTCCATCATAGTTCTTGTTCTGGAGTTAAAAACCCTGTACGCTCTGCTGTTGGTTGAGTAACCTAAAAATATCCCCTCATCACTTTTGGGATCCAATTTTCTCCTAGGTTCTCTATCTGCCAGAATGTAACATTTTGACCCAAACACATGGAAATACTTCACAGTAGGCTTCCTGTTCTTCCATAGTTCATATAGTGTTGTAGCAGTACCTTTTCTTAATGTTACTCTATTGTGAATGTAACATGCTGTATTCATGGCTTCAGCCCAGAATTTGTAAGGAACATTTTTGGCATGCAACATTACTCTAGCAGATTCCTGTAAGGTTCTATTCTTTCTTTCAACCACACCATTTTGTTGAGGTGTAATTGGTGAAGAGAATTCATGAATTATTCCTTCAGCAGCACAAAAGTCAGCAAATTTAGAGTTTTCAAATTCCTTACCATGGTCACTTCTGATTCTTACAATACCACAGTCTTTCTCTTTTTGAAGTTGTACACAAAGGTTTTTGAATTCTTCAAATGTCTCAGATTTTTCCCTAATGAAATTCACCCAAGTATACCTAGAGAAGTCATCAACAATAACAAGAACATATTTCTTACCTCCAAGACTCTCAACTTGTATGGGCCCCATCAGATCCATATGTAGTAACTCAAGAACTCTAGAGGTGGACAAGTGTTGCAACTTTTGGTGCGACACTTTGGTTTGCTTCCCAATCTGACATTCACCACAGATATTGCCTTCCTGTATCTGTAAGATTGGTAGTCCTCTGACAGCTTCCTCTGATATGACTCTCTTCATGCTCTTCAGGTTAAGGTGTCCTAATTTTTGATGCCATAGCTTAACCTCTTCATTTTTAGTTAAGAGACATGTAGATACATTACCTTCTTCAAGAGGGATCCACAAGTAGCAGTTGTCTTTTGATCTAACACCCCTCATAAGGATGTCTCCTTCATCATTGCTGACCAGACATTCATTTTTTGTAAAGTTGACTTTCATGCCTTGATCACATAGTTGGCTTATACTGATTAGATTGGCAGTTAGTCCTTTTACAAGGAGAACATTTTCAAGTTTTGGTAGACCATGGTCAATCAGTCTTCCAATACCTCTGATTTCCCCCTTTGCTCCATCTCCAAATGTCACAAAGCTTGTGGCATAGGATTTTACTTCTTTTAAATATTTTTCAACACCAGTCATGTGTCTAGAACAACCACTATCAAAGTACCAATCTTCTTTTGATGAGGCTCTGAGAGACGTATGGGCAATCAAACCTTTCCTACTGCTTTCAGCTGTATACTCCTTGGTATTGGTTGCATCATCTTTTTGCTTCCATTCCATCTTTGTTTTAGTGATGGATTGATCAGGTTCTTGTGGAATTTCACTTGGATAACCATACAGTTTGTAGCAATAAGGCCTTATGTGCCCCTTTCTTCCACAGTGATGACATCTCCATGAATGGTACCTGCTTCTTGGTCTAGGTATAAACCTAGGTCTCTGCCATCTTTGCTGATGTGGTGCCATATGTGGCAATACTTGTCTCTGCTGTCTAGGAGACAGGTGTGGTGACATCCTGTCATGCATTTTTGGAGACGGTTGTTTACTCAACTCAGGCAAAAATTTCCCTTCTTTGTTGTAATCCATAATCCTATTAACATTTTTGTATTCATACCCAATGCCTGTTTTGGATCTACTAGGAGCAGGCAAGGTTTCCAGAATTTCATCTAGATCACTTCCTTTGAATAGCCTAAGAACATGCTTCTTTAAATTCTCAAGATGAGAGTTTAAATCAGTTACCTCTTCATTCAGATGGGCTATCTCAGTCAGTTGTTTGATCTTGTCAGCTTCTAAGTTGATGATAGTTGCCTTCTGTTCCTCAATGATCTTTAAACTATCTTCCCATTTAGTACTAAATTCAGAGACTCTTGACAAATTAGCAGCTTTCTCAGTTTGCAACTTAGTGATTGTCTCTTTTTGCTCTTCAGAGACTCTGCAGACTTCTGCACTCTTCAGACACAGCTTTTTATATGATTCAGCAAGTTCATCAAAGGTTAGTTCTTCTTCACATGATTCAGTGTCAGATGTGCAAACACTTGTCAACACATGTATAGCTTTTGCAGTATCGGCTTCTCCTTCAGAATCTTCATCTGACCAAGTTACAGTTAACCCCTTCTTTTGTTTCTTCAGAAAGGTTCCACATTCACTTCTAATGTGACCAAACCCTTCACATTCATGACATTGAACACCTTTATTTGGAGCTGATTTCTCATCTGTTACAGGTTTTCTGAAATTCCTGTAAGTGTTGCGACCAATGTCAGCTGCACCTGTCTTAGAGCGTTTGTCCATTCTCTTTAGTACCTTATTAAATTGTTTTCCCAAGAGAACCATTGCATCAGAGATGCTTTGTTCAGATTCTGTGTCACTCAGTTGATCTTCTTCCTCAGCATTTGAAACAAAAGCAATACTTTTGTTTTTCTTATCCATCTTTTCATTTGTGGCTACCTCATAGGTTTGTAGTGAACCAACCAGTTCATCTAGCTTCATATCTGTGATATCCTTTGCTTCTTCTATAGCTGTGACTTTCATGTCAAACTTCTTAGGTAGAGACCTGAGCATTTTTCTTACCAGCTTTTCTTCAGGTATCTTTTCACCCAAGGCATCAAATTGATTGTCAAAATCAAGTATGGTCATGTGAAAATCCTGAATGGTTTCATCATCATTCATTCTCAGATTCTCAAACTTAGTTGTTAGGAGTTGTAGCTTAGACAGCTTCACTTTAGAGGTACCTTCATGAACAGTCTCAAGAATTGTCCAAGCTTCCTTAGCACAGACACACTTTTTGATGAGTCTGAATATGTGCTTGTCAACACCATTATATAGTGCATACAATGCTTTTGAGTTTGCAAGAGCAAGCTCATCTTCTTCTTTGGACCATTCTTCAGCAGATTTCAACTCAAGAGTTGGTTTACCATCTTTGTCCATCTTCACAGGTGGAGTCCATCCTCTCAGAATTGCCTTCCATGTCTTGCTATCAATTTGTTTTAGGAAGGCCATCATGCGGGACTTCCAATAGTCATAGTTTGAAGCGCCAACCAAGAGAGGTGGTCTGGTAACAAAACCTCCTTCTTTGTCCATCCTTGCCAGAAACGATTTCCCTGGAGCTCACCCTAAAATTCAGAACAGGGTGCCTGCTCTGATGCCAATTGAAATTCCTGGCACACAGTGGACAGGTGTTGCTCAAGGTGTAGTAACACTTGTCTGTTGTAGACAGATGTTGTCACAGGTGCGCCAACACTTGTCTATAAACAGAGTAAATAACATCAAACAATACAAACAGTAAAGTAAATAACACACGAGAGTTGTTAACCCAGTTCAGCCTAAAGCCTACTCTGGGGGATACCAATCCAGGAATGAAGTCCACTATCAGCAGTATTACTTCGAAGCTAAACTCACCCGTTTACAACTTCTCACTTAATCCCTACCCAATGCAACTTCTACCTAGGAACTCCTAGATATGAGACCCCGTCCCAATTCCCACCTTAGCAACACAGACAGCGCTGCTATTCAACTCAGACTATTACAACGGTTGGAGACACACTCCTAAAAACTAGGATTCACTCTTGCTTAAAAGCTTGCGAGTAAACCACACAACACAATAGAACAATCTCCGTACTTCAAAGCTTAGGAGAAGTTCACACTTACAACTCAATAACACTCAGGTCCTAAGCTTGCATCAATGAGACACAAGATAGGCTCACAATTAACACTCTAAAATCCCTAAAAACACACGCTTTGTAAGACTCGATTTTAGATGCTTGAAACCATATGCTTGCCTTCGTATTTATAGCAGTAGAATGACTTGGGCTTCAAGAAAAATTAGGGCTTCTAGAATTGCGGCAGCAGTGATATATTTTTGAAAACAATAGTTATATTTTTGAAACCGCAAAAATATATTTTCCAAAAATATAATTCTTTTGGAAAATAAAACTAGGGTTTAGCTGCCTCATGAAACACATTAAACACGTGCGCCTTCCTCTGTAAGAAACCTTGACATAATTCTTCAAACAGATCTTCAAAAGATTGAGTAGAAAATAATAACATCCAGCTGGCGCGCGCAGGAACAGAGTCAGGTGTTGTTCCAAAATGTCACAACATTTGTCACAACACTTGGGGTCAGCACACTTGTCTCAACACTTGGCTAAAATATGTTTTTGCAAAATGTAGCCAATATACAAAAACCCAACATATTGAAAGGACAAATAATTACCATGCCGATCTGATACATTGTATCTGAACATTCTGAATGGCCATATCCCAGAACACGCCTTTTTATCTGAATAAATAGACATCAAAATTAAGACTTCATATGGCCTCCATCAAACAATGAAACGGTGTTAAGATATACTAAAGAATTATAAAGTGGTTACAGTATACAGAGGAAAATAACTGTCTCTGCCTGAGCATAATAAGTCCATACCTTCAAAGCGCGCTGTTAAAAAAAAAACGAGATAAGGTGGTTAGTATAATTGAAGAAACGCGAAGGAATAGACTAATAGCACTTTAAAAACATGACAGCTTATTATGTGTGAAGTGGAAGAGGGAATGACCAATGTTGTGAAACGTGTACATCGGAATCGGGAGGAGGGTAGTTGTTCGTAACTCGGATAATCGTAACACGAATCGTAAGATCCTACCAAAATAGAGGATCATAGATCGGCGATCGTAATACAAAATCGTAGGATCATAACCTCTAAAATCATAACCAAATTCATAATCATGACAGATAACTCAACATAAAAATTAAGATTCAAAACTCAAACAATTCAACATACGTTCAAACATAAACAAATCACATAACTTGAAACAGAAGCAAATCAAATAAGTTCAAGCAGAAGAAAGTAATTCAAACTGAAGCAAATAACTCTAGATATCTATGATATTATTCAATCCTAATTCAGGAAAATCATCCTCCATATGATCTTCATTCTCATCAATTTCATCTTCAGCATAAAGATTGATGCTCAATTGGAGTAATTCAAAAGTAAAGCTGGAATGTTTGGTGGTGAATTAGCTACTCATGCACTTAAGACCAAAACTCCTGCACAATGGTGGGAATCGTATGGTGATACATGTCCGGAGTTGCTAAGGTTTGCTATTCAAATATTGATCTTGACATGTAGCTCATCTGGCTGTGAGTGTAATTGGAGCGCCTTTGAAACAGTAATATTCAAAATTTATAAACTAATTTATGCTTTGTTTTTTGAATTACCTAGTATATTGTGTTTTTATTAATTTTATAAATATTTAGGTCCACACCAAAGAAAATAAATTGTTTAAAGCAAAAGACCATGAATGATGTGGTCTTTGTGATGGTAAATTCAAGACTAAACAAGAAGAAGCAAGCTAGCAAAGGAAAGGATTATGACATAGAAGATCTTGCTTCTGATGATGAGTGGGTTGCGGATAATGTTGAAGATAATTCAGATTTGCATGCTCCAATTGAAGTTGGAGAAGAAGATGCTAATGGTGGTATTGGCGTTGCACTAGGAGATGATTTGGAGATTCCTAATGACAATGATCACGCTGAAGATGAAATTGATAAGAATGAAGATCATATGGATAATGGTTTTCCTAAATTAGGATTGAATAATATCATAGATATCTAGAGTAGTAGTTTTACATTAGGATTAAGTTATTTGCTTTAGTTTGAATTATTTGCTCATGTTTGAACATATTTGATTTGTTGTTTCAAGTCATCTGATTGGTTTATGTTTGAACTTATGTTTTGTTTGAGTTTTGAATTATAATTTTTATGTTGAGTTATTTGTTATGATTATGAATTTGGTTATGATTTTAGAGGTTACAATCCTACAATTTTGTATTACAATCCTTCTCCGATTTATGATCCTGTATTTTGGTTGGATCTTACGATTGTGTTACGATTATCCAAGTAATGACCTATTACCCTCCTCCCGATCCTAATTTGATTTACGTGTTTCACAACATTGATAAAGACTTTATCATAAAGTGCAGTGGAGAGTTATATGAAAATGGGGTGAAGTTGACCAGTATTAATTAAAATTGTTGGATAAAGTTATCCTCCATGCAATAGATGGAAAAAGATAATCAACGCACATATCATCAGAATCAAGATTGTTAAATTCACAAATTACCTCATAGCTAACTCGAGCTTTTTCCAACATCCTCTGTCCAACATAGAACTGCCCTAGGTTGTGAACAGCAACCGCAACCCTGCATGATCACAGTTAGCCATAGGCTTTAGATTTTAATTTGATATATTTTCATTTTCACTGAATAACTATTGTAGAAGAAGGAAATTTATAACAGATAAAAGAGTAAAAATCAATCTCATTCATAAGAACTTTTATTTGATCCATCCACTGTCAGTATAAGATTATTTTCCCTATCAATCAACAAGTTGGTAATGGTTTACACAGCAACCACACCTTACCTTACATCATCAGGACCAAAAGATTCCTCTAAGATCTTGATAGCTTCCAAATACAACGGTTCTGCTTTGTCGAATGCCTTTTTTACTCTGTACAACTCTGCCTGGTAAAGGCAACAATAGAAATTTGAGTTGTGTAACAATAGATTCATTTACTTTCTCAGTTAACCTTTAACAATAGGTGCAAATTCAACATTGCCTCTCTAAAGGCAGTTTCCACATTTTTGTTGCAAATTTGAGTTGTGAAGGATCGTGCTCATGATACTTGAACAACAATAAAAAAAAGTACTGGTGTTTGAACACACAAGATAACTAACATTGCAAGAACTTTTTGTGTTATAACTAAGATTGTAAATTTGAGTTGTGAAGGTTCATGCTCATACATAAGCTGAAAGTTTGTTATACTTCCCTCCACCACTGTCTTCAAATTATCCGAGGTTTGAATATTGTAAGTTGTGTATCAAATGTAGATCTCATAAACTGTCTCGGTATGTGGATTACCAGTATTCCTTTTTAAGAATTATGATCTATGTACAAACGTTTCTTAACAGAAATTCAAATGCTTCAGAAATAATTGAACAAATCTAAGTGTCACCAAGAACTAGGATAGTGTTTATTGTCTTAAAGAGGAAAACTCTCGAGGATTTATTGTATAGTTCATAAAACAATTAATAAAGAATCAATTATGAAGAGTGGGTAAACCAACCAGATTGTTGCATGCAGACGCAACATGCGGATCTTGCTCGCCAAAACCTTCTTTAGCTTCTTGTATGGCAGCTACGAATAGTCTTTCAGCATCATCTAATTTTCCCTAGAAGAACGTGGAGAAATAATATATAATCAACAACATCCTTTGGTGCATATAACAGAAATGAATAGAATTTTAAAGCAAAGCAACAGGGAAGAAACTGTGTGCCTGTAGGAAAAGCTCTCTTCCTTTATCGGTAAAGACTCTCCATTTTGCTGTATGTATATTTGATGCTACAGAACCATCCTCAATTTTTCTTAATCCAGTTAAGTCATCCCCGGTGCTATTTGCAGAAGATGTTTCGGACGTTACATCCTCTGCAAACGCAGTGTTGGCACTAATCCCCAGAGTCACAACTACACAAAACTCCGAGTAGTCAATGTAAACTATCTGAGAGTATTGTTTAATCAACTTCTACTATTAATATTGACTAATACACCATTATATAGTTTTTCATGGGAAAATTTTCAGCAAACAACCATTATGTAAAATCTCATACCAGAAGAGGCCTGTTTGGTTTCAGAAAATATTTTTAGTGTTCACCATCGAGTACAAAAGTGTCACCTCGTTTTTATTGTTTCCTATTTTCAAAGATTTATATTAAAAAAATCTCCCTAATAGAGTTTCCTTATTTTTATTTCGAAAAATACACCACTTACATAATCCCTTATCTCAAGATAGGAGAATCAAGCTAAACGAAAAAACCAAAAAAAAAAAAAAAAAGTAATAGGCCAAAAATGAAAATATAGGCAATCAGTATAATTTTTTGTGTCTGAACTAATCCATTTCATATAGATTCAACAAGGCTTCACACTGGTTGTCGACTACCAAAAGAACGCTCTTCTATTCTCCAGATTTAGGACCAACTATGTAATACACTTAGACAAAGATTCAAGGCAAACAGAGGCAAGAAACACCCGACAAAATTTCAAAAGGTCAATTCAATAATTCTGGATGTCAGATTAGGAATCTGAAGGACAACAAAGAAAATATTCAACATGGGAACTATATTAAGTTTTGCATTGAGTTACGGAGAAACTAATTTAACAATCATTTAGTTTGGTCAATCTGATTGTTGGTAACTGTTGAGAGTCTCATATTGGATGAGATGTGATCTGAAAATGTGTTTATAAGTGGAAGCTATCAGTCAGACCGAATTTTAAGATAGTATATCTTAGATCAGTTAGGCCACCCGTTATCAGGCCACTCAGGTCACACTCCAAATGTCCAGGTTTTGACGTGAGGGGATATGTTGAGAGTCTAACATCGGATAAGATATGGCCTGAAAATTTGTTTATAAGTGCAAGACATGTTTCACCTTACAAGCCAGTTTTCTAGGGTTGAATTAGATCCAACCCTAATTTTAAGAGTAAATACTAACTAGTTTCCACAGTATATCATGAGAATCAAGATTTTAATAGTCCACTGAATCACCATTGGCCCTAAGTATAAACAGCATGGAAAGAGGTTGAACAGACAATTTGTTACAGATTTTTCTTACGGAAAAAACAACATGTCTACATTAATTTTTATGGTTACTTATATTTTTTACACAATATCAAATCCTCTTTTAATCAAGATTTCAATCCTCACAGTCCTTGTTATCTTAATTAAAAGAAATTCCAATGGAAGGTAAGGGTGAGTCTTTGCTATATCCATTATTCAAGACTTAAGTTTTTAGGATGAGAAGCGTGTCAGAGATAAAACCTATCTTTGAGACAGCACCTAGAAACATAAGCTGCTGGAGTTAACATGTATTCTTTGACTATAAAGGAAAGGAATGTGATTCAAGCTTCTGGCTCCGGGGTATTATTCTATAAGCAAGTGATCAAGCCAGTAAACGATGGAATATAATAGGCGAAAAGAAAAAACAAGAGAGTGTACTAACAAGTACAAGCTCGCAGTAATTCTCATTTTGATCTCCATTCAATAAACAAAAAAATTCAACTTTGCTACCTAACTCTCCATATTGAATTACTTTAAGCAAAAGATAGGAACAAAATGTAGAATAAATATCATCATATAGAAATTATGCAACACTGACACTTTATATTGACGGCGTGTCTGGTATCGAACACCGAGATGACACTAACACATGTAATCACATTAAATTTTCACAAAATTAAGATTGGTGTCGATATATCAGTGTTCGTGCTTCATACACATATGGTAATATGGTATCAATATAATACAACAAATCATGTGTTAGTTAGTTATAAAAAACATACCTACATGTCCAGATATAACAATCCATAAACAAGGATCCCTAAGATTTGCTCTCCAACCATATTCTCCAGTTTGATACCAGTGAGAAAGTCTTTTACCTAGAAAATAATATTAAATTAAATTAAAAAGTAAGAATAAGTCAAAAATCATCTTCCTTTTTGCAGAATAACTGTACAAAAAAAAATAAAAATCAAATCAAATGAGAAGCAAAAACCGTACCGGAAAATGAAACGGGCAATGAATTAGTGGTAACTGTAGAGGAGGAGAAAGCGTGGGAAGCAGAAAAGCGAAGTTTTTTAAGTAGTTTAGCCATTGCCATGCGGAGAGACATCTCTGCTACAGAGTTGTTGGTATGGGTTTATGCCGGACCGGGATTGCGTGACTTTAACCCGGGAAAGGCAGACTGCTTGGGGCTTATGACAACCGTCGCATCAATCTCACGTTTTAGATTTTCCCACGTGTCACTTCATACAAAAATTGTTTTTTTTTTTTGACAAACCCATCTGAATTGGAATTAGAAAAATTTGATTTGGAGTAAGAAAGGGGACACATGTCATGCTTTAGTTCACTTGATTGATCAAACGGATATAAATTGCCCAAAGCACTCTGTCTTTCGCGCACAAAAGTCATGCAATCGCGGTCCGGTTTATAGTTTATACCTAGTTTTTTTTTTTTTTTTTGTAGATGGTTTATGCGAAGTTTTTTTTGTAGATGGTTTATGCGAAGTTTTATTTAATCAGTCGAAGTTCTCCGAATATGTCTCTATAGCCTCCATTGTATTCCAAATACGTCTTTTGTCCAAGTTCTCCGATGCAGACTAATGGATATTGTGATCTGGACGGGAGTTGTAAAGAAAACGCTTGTTCAAAAAGTTGTAAAGAAAGCGTCATAGATCTTAGGACTCTGATAAGCCATTGAGCCGATGAATGTCAAATATTTAGTAGTGTCATTGATGCTCCAATTTCCTTTATCCTTGTCGTCATTATGATACTCAATCTTAAGGGTATTCCACAATTTTATGGTTTGTCATTAATTAACAAAGTTTCAAAACACATCCTATATTTGCTAACATTTTACACGCCAAAGTAACAAAGGTTCGTCCTTGGAGGTTTTTATGGTGCAATGTAATAGAGTGGAGTGGAATGAGATGGAGATTATTTTGATATTTTAAAAAAAAGATGAACAAAATTAATGGTAAGTAGTAGTATTGCACGATGATCGAAGCTTGAACTTGAATTCACCATTCGTGCAGTGAGGAGCATGCCTTTCAAAACACATCGTCTTTTCCCTAGGTGTTCACTCCCCTCAGTGCAAGTTTCTTGCCTTTTTTTGCATCACATGTCTACTTTTGTTCGGTAAAGTTTGCAATAAAAGTCTAAAATATATATAGCCTTCATCACATCAGTATCCTTTGCTTAGTTATTTTATTGTTATTATTTTCTAGAAGATTAATAAAACCCACCTAACACCTCAAAGAAAAAAGCAAACTATATATTATTTTCTACATTAGCGTTGATATTTTTTTTGTCAAATAGTCTAGTGGTTAGAATTTCACTTTTTAAAATAAATAAGTAGGAGTACCGTGGTTCGAACACTGATCTCTGCAATAACATGCAATGTCTCTGCAAATTGAGTTATGCTCATGGAGACTTCTTTCTTTCTTTTTTAATCATCGTTTTAAAATTCACACATACTAAATCCATAACATATAAAAATATTTGTTTAACATCTAAAATTTCTGTTGTCAAAAAAAAAAATCTAAAATTTCTATAAATTGGCAGTTTCAATTTTAGTCTTCCACATTCAATCATATCCAAGGAAGAAATGTCCTTAGAAGAATCCAAAATAATGCTACCCTTAGAGAAACCACATAATTTCACCCAACTACACTTTTATTTCCATGACATCCGAAATAGTGAAAATCCAACTACACTAAAAATTATCAATCCACCTAGCAATTCTCATGCTACTTTTGGAGAAACTTTTATTATAGATAGCCCTTTAACTGAAGAACAAGATTTAAGTTCAAAGGTTATTGGAAGAGCTCAAGGAACCTATGCATTGGCTTCTCAACAAGGTGATTTTGCTTTGAAGATGGATATTAATTTTGTTTTTATTGAGGGTAGCTACAAAGGGAGCACAATTACTATGCTTGGAAGAAATGTTATTGTGGATGAAGTTAGAGAAATGCCAATTGTTGGAGGTACTGGTGCCTTTAGGTTTGCAAGGGGTTATGCTTTGGCAAAGACTGTTTGGTATGATCATGCATCTGGAAATGCTATTGAGGAATTCAATGTTAGCATTTACCATTTCTAAATACTATCTTGTATTTTTTTTTTGTCAAGTATCATAATGACTATAAATTTCACCATTGAGGTGGATAAGTGAGGTGTCCAGGTTTCGATCTTCGACATCTACATATATAATGCAATGTTCCGACTATTTTGTATGTTTTAACATTCATGTTATGGACAAGGTCAAATTGTTTACATATTAGTGGTTGAAGTCGAAAAATGCCACTTTATAGTATCAAATTTTCATTGTTGATGGTCGAATCCATTGTTATGTATGGATTTTGTTTGACTCTATTTCATTGATACTCTTGTAAACTTTTGTGGTCTTTATTGGCACACCTCATGCTGAGGAAATCACTTGTTTTGTTTATATATATATATATATATATATATTTCATTTTGGTCCTCTACAGGAAATATTCTTGTTATTGTTTCAACTCATTCTCTAAAAAGTGGATTCCGCTCTAATAGCTCCTTGTAAGTAGCTCCCTCGGGCGTCATCCTTATGCATATTTCAGCCCACCTTATTTCAACAAAAAATATGAGAATTTTTTTTTCATCTTATTTATTTCTTGCGCGCCCTACGAATTTACCAAAAGATTCATGTCTCCTACTTAGGTAGCGGATACCTCCAAAGACACCCTACCAGAAAAAATTTATAACGTCCGCTACTTAAGTAGTGTGAGAGTAAAAACAGAAATGAATAGGGCGTGCAAGAAGTAGGTAGGACGACAAAAGAAAATCTCAAAAATATATCAGCACATACCAAAAACAAAAGTTAGACAAAGCCTACTTCCAGGGGCGTCTCCGAGTTTTAGGAGGTCCTGTGCAAAATATAAAAGTGGCCCCTTAATATAATTTTTTTTTTATAAAAAAAACTGTCGATTTAAATTGCGTATAATATAAAAAATATTTTTATTCGTGTAAACATATAGATTATCAATATTAAACTAATTGCATCAAATCAAATCAAATGTGATAAGAAATACAAAATAATTATTTTTGTATATAACATCAAAAAGAACCTCATAATCTAAGCTTAAATTTTATGGAAAGATTAAAATGGACTAACACTATATTTACGAGTATAGATAACTAATTACTCATATGATATTATATGAACATTAACAATATATAACTATTAGTTTATGGCCTAAAAATTAATCTATTAATATACATCTGATATTTTATAGGTATAAATAATATATAAGTAATATTATAGGACCTCAAAATTTTGAGCCGAGACCCTCAAAATTTTGAGGCCCGATACCGTCGCACACCTTGCACGTGTGTGCAAGCCGCCACTGCCTACTTCACAAGAACTCTTTAAAAATTATTTCTTTTAGCTCTCCGGACCTTCTCAAGCACCCCTTGAGCTTTCAATTTTATCTCCTCGCAAAAGTAGCGAGTGTGTAAAATAACAAAAATGGGAAGATAAAAAAAAAACAGTTTGCTATCTATGTAAAGAACCATATAAAAATTAAAGTTTCTGTCCTCATCACCCTTCCCTTGGCTCTAATGAATTTTTTTGAATGAAACACAGTTTGCAAGTTAAATTGCGAACTCTTCATTCTCCCCAAAAAAATAGTTTGAATGAAACATTGTATGAGTGAGTGATTAATTTTTTTCTCAATTTATAGAATTATACATGATGTTTGAGTCGCTCAAGTGACCAATCAAAATATGATCTTAGCGAAATTTGTCTCATCGAGTCTCAACCTCACCCACTTGGTACAACAAATATAGGTATACATTATTAAACTGCGTAACATAAGATTGTGTTTATTATTTACGATTTTTGTTTTCTATTTCTCTTTTTGTTAATGTTTGTCTTTTTAACAGATGTTTTTAGATTTAATAATATTCCAAAGCAAATATAATTAGTTTTTTTTAAGGAAGCAAATATAATTAGTTATATCCTATGAAGCACGGACACCGCGACACGATACGGACACAGACACGGATACCATGACACTGCTAATATAAAATATATAGGACACCGACACCGCTACATATTTATGAAACCATATAATTGAAAATCAAAATATATACATGTAAATTTAATTTGAGCAAGTTATTTTAAAAAAAAAGTTTTAAAACAAGATATGATAATATTTTACCTTTATCTATCCATCTACGATCGAAAAAACTAAAAATATCGTAATTTAAATGTAATGTTTTCAATCCCTCATTGATCAATATTATTGTTTCTACACATCTTTAACTCTTGTAGATATGTCTGATATGTGTCATATGAGTGTCTTACAGCCTACAGGTGTAGGACACCGATCAAAGGAGTGTAAAACTAAAGAAAAATTTGAATTTTTTCCGACACCGATATGAGCTATCCGACACGTGTCTGACGAGTGTCATACAAGTGTCGGACACCGACACGTGTCGGACACCGCGACACACCTAAACATAGAGGTGTCGGTGCTTCCTAAGTTATATCTCCTCATATGTGTTTAATTTATTATTTACACTAAAAATCACACATCGCACTATTATTTTTTATTTTATGAGAACAACCCACTTTTATTTTATAAGATGACAAGGATTCTAATAATAGAAAATTTGTTTGGATAGTAAAGCATAATTAATTTGGGAGATATATGCAAGTTGTTAAATAATGTTTGGAATTTTTAGTTTGAGCTGTATCTGTTTTAAATAATGTTACAAGTTAAGAATAATTTTTTTTTTTTTTTTGACAATAGTTAAGAATAAAATTATTTATCATCAATTTTGTAATAAAAGTTGTTTAAATTACTTAGCAACAGGTCAACATAAAACAAACATTCTAAAATTTAAAGATTTGGTGTATTAAAATAATCATTATAAGAACTTTAAATCATTCACCATTTTCATATCTTGTGCAACAAAAAAAATGTCTATCTTTAATGTTTTTTGGGTTATAAACATTATAAGCCTCCAAGTTTTTTTAGCCAATTCCTATTGTACAAAAAGTCTTGTACCAGCTTTGTATGTTTTTGGTGATTCAACCGTAGATGCTGGAAATAACAATAATTTAAATACAAATGCTAAGGTTAATACATTCCCTTATGGCATAGATTTCAATAATGTTTCTACAGGAAGGTTTAGCAATGGCAAAACCTTTGCGGACATTATTGGTAAGTTTAAGTTTTGTTCACCATTTAATCTTGTTTATCCTAACACAACATTATTAAAAAGGAAAACAACTTCTTAACGAAAAACCTTTGACAAGGTATAAAATTCACTTTGTACTCCTAGAAATATTTTTACCCTCATTTTTTTGTATGAATTGATCAATCGAGACAAAACAGTAAATGTTTCCATTCAAATGAAAATAATTTACCTCGCGTCCGAGGGTGTGTTAAGAGTCTCACATCGGTTGAGAGATGACCTGACTAAGTGTTTATATACTAGAGGCAATCCTCATCATACAAGCCGGTTTTGTAAGGATGAGTTAGGCCCAATATCAATTTATAAGAAAAATTTATCTTTTAATCATTTTTCTTGACTTGCTAGGCCAATTTTTTTTTCTTTTTCTTTTGTAGCAATTAAGTTGGGATTACCAATGCCACCTCCATACTTGGGTGTCTCAACAACTGAGAGATATCAAATAGCCTCAGGTATCAACTATGCATCAGGATCATGTGGCATCTTGAATTCAACAAGAAATGTAAGAGAGAAATTTTTATGCACCATTATATTATTCAATTGAAAATTATTGGTCACTATTACTAACCATATTATTTTTTATGTCAAAGGGAGAATGCTTGTCATTGGACCAACAAATTGAATATTTTACCTCAACTGTGGTGAATGATCTTCCAAGAAATTTTCGAAGCAAAACAAAATTGAGGCATTATTTATCAAAATCTATATTCCTTTTATCAATCGGAGCAAATGATTATATGCTCAATTATTTGAAACAAGAAATTATAACCAACAAATCGGGAAATCCTGAAGAATTTGCAGATTACCTTCTCGACCAATTGAGTTCAAGTATAAAGGTACATTTTTAATATCCTTGATGAGTGATGACTTAACATTAAAAAAAAGCTAAATTGCAGTTTTAGTCCCCACATTTCCTAATTGTGTGATTTTGGTCCCCCTAGTTTTAAACGAGCGATTTTGGTCCCCCATGTTTCATAATTGTGCGATTTTGGTCCCCCTAGTTTCAAAGAGCGATTTTAGTCCCCCACATTTGCCCCCTTTTGGTCTCTGTTAACCATTTTGACAAAAAAAAACTGTTGACGAATTTTTTGACACATGTTTAAATTATATTGGACAACCTATAATTTCTTTTTTATTGTTTTTTTTTTTTTTTGAAAAATAAAACCAAGAATAGGTCATGTGAGTTTTTTAAAAAATGTCATCATCTTTGCTCTAATCTCTCAATTGCAGAAGCTTCGACGAAAGCTCCTTGTGCACTGGGTTGAAATGCTTAAAACATAAGTTTTCTAATTGTTTCTTCAATTAGATATTCCTAAGCGATTGACCAAATATACAAAAATCTTCAAAGTCTCCTTTGCAAACCTCTGCTGCTTGGCAACCGACAATACATATAGCGTCATCATATTATGTAATCGATCTGCCAATTTAATGAAAATAGCTCCTGCATCTGGCATGGCAAGGAACATTGTATGCAGGCCGCGGGTAGTTTCAACAGACTCAGGCGACCCTTCCTTGTTTTTTTTTTTTTAAAGAAAACATATTTAAAAAAAATTATAAGTTGTCAAATATAATTAACGCATGTGTCAAAAAAAATCAATGTCGACAATTTTTTTGGTCAAAATAGTCAACAAGGACCAAGAAATGCAAAATGGGGCAAATGTGGGGGACCAAAATTGCTCGTTTGGAACTAGGAGGACCAAAATCGCTCGTTTGAAACTAGGGGGGCCAAAATCGCACAATTAGAAAACGTGAGGGACCAAAACTGCAATTTAGCCTCAAAACCGCACAATTATGAAACTGAGGACCAAAATCGCTCATTTGAAATTAGGGGACTAAAATCGCACCATTAGAAAACATGGAGGACTAGAACCGTAATTTAGCCTTACAAATATGGCATGTATATTTGTAAATTATATTAAAGCTACATGTATGGTCCATCTTTAATTTTTAATGTCTCTAATATTTATAGACGAAATTCCTCAAAAAAAATTAAAAAAATAGTCAATATTAATAATTAATATTGTTAGTTTTGTTGTGGGTGGGACGAAATTTCTCGAGATTTCATAGTTTGATTTTATAATTTTTCATCGTTAATGCAACAATTCTCTAAAATTGACTCTTTTTAATAAACTTTATCCTCCAGAAAATTTATGAACTGGGTGGACGAAAATTTGTTGTCATTGGCGTTGGTCCAATTGGGTGTATTCCAGGTTTTATTATAAGAAAACCAAATTTTCAAGATTGCAATGAAGATGTGAATCAAAAGGTTAAACCCTTCACAAATAAACTCCCAATGAAGATTCAAGTGTTAAAATCTCAACTCTCAGGTTCACTATTCACTATTATGGACACTTTCGAATTTTTCAAGGAAATAAGAAATTCCCCTGAAAAATTTGGTTAGTCAATTATTAATTTTCTGTGATATGACTTTTCTTTCATTATTTTTGTTTAGTAATAGTAACACTTTGTTTCTAATTTTTAGGATTCACTAATACTTGGGACTCATGTGTTGGAGAAGGAGGAAAACCTTGTGAAAATCGTAGGCAATACTATTTTTATGATTCTGCCCACAGCACTGAAGCCACAAGTGAAATATATGCAAATAAGTGTTTTAGTGGAACACATTTGTGCTTTCCTCTCAATATTGAGCAATTAGCTCATACACATTAGAAGAATTAACTTGTCACCCTCAAATGTACATTTCACTCCCAAAAATTGTGAAATAACTAAAATATTCTTTTAATGTATATCAAGTAATTTATTTTTATTAAGTATTAGGAAAAATTTAAAATTTTCCAACTATTTAAAATTTACAATTAGGTACGGTTCAACTTCCCAAAAATAACAAAATTTTCAAAACGCATAATCTCTCGATCACAAAATAAATATCAGAGTTGACTACTTTACGTTTGTCAATACATGACTTAATTATTACTCCCTCCGTCCCAAAATATAAGAACTATTTGACCACTGCACGTACACCAATGCATAACCTTGATTACGAATATTTTTAATTGTGCATTAGTAAAAATTATAGAAATTTGATATTTTGAAAATACTCGTCGAAACAAATCAAACAAGATCTTATATGATAATATTTACAGTTATATACTTGTAGAAAAATACAGTCAAAACAAGACATATGAATAGTGCATTTAGTCGAATGAAGTCTTATAAAATGGGACGGAGAGAGTAATATCTTTAAGGCTTAATTAGTAAAATGATCCCTTAAAAGACATTTTTGGTTTCACATTGGCCTCTTAAAGAAAAAAAAGGACTGAATAGATCACTTAAAGAAAAAAAAAAGGTCCGAATAGGTCCTTAAAGACATCTCCGTTAATCAGTTTGGTCCCTTAAAGACATTTCCGTTAATCAGTTTGATCCTCGAAAAAATGGACGGAAAGGACCAAACTGATTAACGAAGATGTTTTTAAGGGACCTATTCAGATTTTTTTTCTTTAAGGGACCTATTTAGATTTTATTTTTCTTTAATGGACTAATGTGAAACCAAAAATGTCTTTAAGGGACCATTCTACTAATTAAGCCTATCTTTAAACTTTGAACACGTCACAAAAAATATATATAGTTCATCTTGCATTCAGGAGCATGTCTTTCAAAACACACACTCTTTTAATTTCCCTGGGTGATCACTCCCCTTAGTAGTGCAAGTTTCTTGCTTTCTTGCATCACATGTCTACGTTTATTCTGTAAACTTTGCAATAAAAGTCTAAAATATAACCTTCAGCACATCATCCTTTGCTTATTTATGTTATTGTTATTATTTTCTAGAATATTAATAAATCGTGAGAAAAATCTTGTTTTATCATGTTTCTTTAGAAAGAGGGAAGAATTGACTGTTTCTTAAGTAATATGATTCTCTTGAAAGAAAAAAAAAGCTATTATGGGCCGTTTGTTTTAGTTTTAAAAAACTTGATTTTTTCTTTGTATTTTTTTAAAATATATTTTATAAAAGTGTTTTCAAAATAATACAAGTTTTTTTATATTCATTTTTCCTAAATTGAAATACTAATTTTAACATCATATAACATAAACATACATTATTGAAGATCAAAATATAGTCAAAATTGCAATTTTCTCAAAAAGTTATATTTCAAATATGAAAATATATTTGAAATAGCTTCAAAATTAAATGATTTTTTGAAATTTTGATATTCAAAAAAAGTTTCAATAAAATTATGGAATACCTAAAATAACTATTCAAACCAAATTTTAATTTGAAGGCTTTTATAAAAAGTTTATTTGTAAATTTTTTTTACACAAAGATATGTAACACTAAAAACCATTTAAAAAAAAAAAACCAAAACAAACGGACTCTATATTTTCTCAAGGACCATTTTCAAATTTTTAAACTGCATAAATTATTTAAATGAAAAGTAAATTGGAAATAAATGAATTTTCTCTTCTAAATTTTTTTTTTTTTTTTTATAAGCAAATAATTGAATTATAAGGAGTATAAGGTGTACTCAACCCTTACAATTCGGTGAACCTCCATTATATACTATGGAGGCAGGCTAATGGATCAATACACCAATCAGAGAACTTATAACAAGAATTGTTCCCTATACGACCTATAAACCAAAACCACGTAATAAAAATAATCTGATCCACTATGACAGACACATTAGCAACAACTCCTCTAAACATTGTGTTGTTTCGAGCACGCCATAAACTCCACGTGGTAGCTAACCAAATCAGATGGCGACCTTTAGCATTTTTATTATTCTTCACCAAAGCCCCAAAACTGTTGAAGTGGCTCCAAACCTCCTCAAAATGAATATAAGTCACTTTCATCCACTTAAAAATATTCGTCCACACACGTATTGAGAAAGAGCAATTAAAAAACAAATGATTAATGTCTTCCTTTTCCCTATAACAAAAAGCACAACACCATTCACGATGATTAACAATAATTCCTTTCCTCACCAAAGCCAGACGGGTCGGTAATCTTTCTAATAATAACCTCCAACCAAAAACATTTACTTTTGATGGAACATCATTCACCCATAACTGATTCAAAGCATGCACAACATTCTCATCTACTATATTTGATTCAACACTATTTAGAAGGAATTGATATGCCGAATTCACAGAAAAATTACCGCTATGATCTGGTATCCATCTCATGCTATCCAATTTGTCCTGCTTAGGACTAATATCGGCCAACAAATACAATAATTCTTCTGCTTCATCTGACTCGGTTGAAGACAATGTTTCAGCCCAACAAATATTCCAAATCCATTTTCCATTATGTTCAAAACCTGTGTCTGCTACAAAATAATTTGGCATAGAAGTTTTAAAATATAAAGCTGGATATAAATCCATCAAACAATCAGGTCCATACCACTTGTCTTTCCAAAATCGAATTGCATTCCCTTGTCCCAGCACATTACTTATATTTGATCGGAACCAGTCGCCATTATCTTCTCTGCCTATCTTCAATAAATCACGCCACCAAATCGATTGTCCTCTGCCTTCGCAAACCACCTGATCCAAGAAATTTGAATACAAAGAGCCATATCTATAAGCAAGCAACTTGGACCAACTAGAATTTGGTTCACAAATCCCTCTCCATTTCCATTTGCTAAGTAAGGCTTGATTAAATAAATTAAGATTCTTGATGCCCAACCCTCCTTTTTCTTTAGGGAGACATATAGTATCCCAACTTACCCAACAAATCTTCTTGTTCTCCGAACTCCCTCCCCACAAAAATTTCCTTTGGATGTTAACCAATTCTTTTAAAACACAAACCGGAGCTTTGAAAAAAGAGAAAAAATAAAGTGGTAAACTCGATAACACCGAATTTATGAGAGTAACTCTTCCACCGATTGATAAATTACGACTATTCCAACTATTAAGACGATTTCTCATAGATTCCACAATAGGATTCCACGTTATCTTTCTCCTTGGGTTGGCTCCAACTGGAATTCCTAAAAAGCGGAATGGAATGGAATCCACTTCACAAAAAAGGAAAGAAGATGCAGCTTCTAAAAAAGAATCTTCAAGATTGATACCGTACAATTTGCTTTTAAAAAAATTGACTTTCAGACCTGACACTAACTCAAAGCTGCGCAGCACAGTTTTTAAAGTCCATAGATTGTCCCAATTACCCTCTCCTATCATAATAGTATCATCTGCAAATTGCAATGTGTGAAATTGAAGTGCATCACTTACCTTGTAACTGTGGAAACTACCGATATCCACTGCTTTCTGCATCAAACGTGCGAGTCCTTCAGCTGCTATTAAGAAAAGAAAAGGGGAGAGCGGATCACCTTGCCTCAATCCTTTACCAACCGAGAAATCTTCTGTAGGACTCCCGTTAACTAAAACTGACATCGAGCTATTAAAAACACAAGCTCTCATCCATTTCATCCATCCTTGCGAAAAACCCATACGTTTCATCATAAAGCTCAAATAATCCCAGTTCACCGTATCATAAGCCCTTTCGAAATCCACTTTCAGTAACAAACATTTATCCTTCTTTCTCTTTGCCAAATCGATCAATTCATTCACAACCAACACCCCATCCAGAATTTGCCTGTTTGGGAGAAACGCTGACTGACACTTAGATATCAAGTTTCCTAACACTTTCTTTAATCTTGTTGCTAAGACTTTTGAAATGATTTTGTACAAACTACCTACTAAACAGATAGGCCTATAATCATACAATGTCTGAGGATTATCTTTCTTTGGTATCAAAGCCAAAAACGATGCTGTAATCGCTTTTGGAAGAATAGCATTACTATGAAAATCATGAATGAAGTCCATAATGTCACCTTTCAAAGTATCCCAACAAGCTTTCAAAAAATTGAAATTAAAGCCGTCAGGGCCAGGACATTTATTACCATCACTATTCCACACAACATCACGGACCTCATCCACGGAAAAGGGAGCCAAAAGAAATAAATTATCATTCAACGATAAAGTAGGAAAGGAAATACCATCAAGGTGAGGTCGATTACTCCACTCCTCGGTGAAGTTGTTGACAAAGAAATGTTTCACGAATTTTTTTATTTCATCGACTCCTTGCACCCAATGATCACCATCTCTAAGGGCCACCAATTGATTACGTCTCCTCCTACCTTTAATAGATTGATGGAAAAATCTAGAATTAGAATCACCTTCTTTTAACCACTTCGTTCTTGATTTTTGTTTAAGAAGATTGTCCTTGTAATTAAGTTGGTTCCAAAAATCTTTGTTTAGACCCTCCCTCTTTAAATAGTCAAAATCACCATCATTATTCTCCAAAAGACCTTCAAAATCATTAATATCCTTGACCGTCTTCTCAATGTTGAGGTCAAGAATACCAAACACCTCTTTGTTCCAAATCTTCAAGCTCTCTTTCAGCAACTTTAATTTTTCTTTCAAGACAAATGCCTTTTTACCTTGAACATTGTAACTCTTCCATGAAGAATCCACGAATTCTTTGAAATCGGGATGCTCTAACCAACCGTTCACCACCCGAAAGGGTTTAGGGCCCCAATTATTTTGCGAACAAAGAGTCCATACTGGGCAATGATCGGATATGTCACGATCGCCAATCCATTGACCTGTGATACCACTCTTCCCTATAAAGCCATCAGTCATCAAAAACCTATCAAGCCTGCTCATAGATAAACCATCATGACTGAACCATGAAAATTTTTTGCCCAAAACTGGTACATCGACAACCTCCATATCATCTACAAACTGTTTGAAATTATTAATTTCTGCCATTCGACTATCAGCACTACTACCTCTTCTTTCCGAAGTATGAAGGACAGCATTAAAATCACCTCCGATGCACCATTCACCACCATATTCTCTCTTCAAATTCAAAAGATCCTCCCAAAGTTTTCTTTTACCAGAAATACTACACGGTGAGTACACATTAACAATATGCACCCTCGAACCCTCCCAATCAACACAGATACCGACAAAACCAAACCCAAAAAAAGTATGTAACAATTTGAATAAATTAGAATTCCAAATTGTTAATAAACCACCAGACAAGCCAACTGATTTTTGTGCCACCCAAAAAACATCCTGATGTCCCCATAAATTATGGATAGAGACATCATCAAAATTTTCTCTCTTTGTTTCTTGAATCAAGCAAATGTCAAACGTACCTTTTATGAGAAATTGACTCAATCTCCTCCGTTTTGCGCTCCCCCCCAGCCTCTCATGTTCAAAGAAACCATCTTCATTTATTAACCTTTTTTTGTTGCACCCTTCTATTTCTGCCTTCCTCGTCTCTTTTTTCATTGTTATGGATGCGCCGAGTACATTCATCTTCATCCGCACCTTCTCCTATCCCCAAAACTTTGGCACCCTTCCAAATTTTTGACGTTACATCATTGTCTCTCCGTTTCAAAATTTGCTTATTACAATTCCTTATGACTGATGACTGTATTGAGCTACAGCATAGAACTGCACCTAAATTTTAAACTTGGAAAAACAATACAACTTGTGGCAGAGGTTATTGCTAAAAATTAGAATGATGAATCGGTTAGGTTTGTAATTAAACGTTTGACTATGTAATGTTTGACTATAAAAGATAACGTACGTGCCCAGTTCTTAAATTTGAATCCGTTGACAAAAAGAAAAGGCAAGTGGAAAAAACAATAACAACAATAAAGTTCGGACAAAGAAAAAATAATTTAACAAAGGGTTTCTTTGGTAAAATTAAGCTATAAGTTAGCTTATAGCTGATAATTGAAAAATTAGCTTATAGTTGAAAAACTAACTGATTGAAATTAAAGAGTTTGATAAAATTAGTTTTTAAAATTGTTGTAAATATAAAATGACATGTAGTGGGTAATTTTTTATTTATAAAAAATAATAAAACTAAATTAAAGGTTAAAATGGAAAAAAATATATAAAAAAAAACTATAAGCTATAAGGTTAAATGCTACTTTAAATAACATCTCAAAAAAAAATATAAGCTAATGAGAATTTTTTTTTACCAAATACTCCCTCCGATCCTTATTATAAGAGAAATTTGACTTTCTAGATTCATTGTAAAATTAATATATCTAGACAATATTGTCCAGATACATTAATTTTACAATGAATTTAAAAAAAAAAATTTTCTTATAATAAGAACCGGAGGGAGTACAATTTTTTCTTATCAAATAAGCTTATAAGATAATATAATAAGCTAGCTAGCTTGTTATGTTTACCAAACAGACACTAAACATCTTGATGTGTCTATAAATCTATGGTAGATATGTTAAAATTGTAAGATTGAATGTCATGACCGGTTCTAACCTTGATCCCTCAACTTTGTGTGAGTTTATAATAAGTTACTATTATTTTTTCTTGGTGTAACTTTATATTCTCAAGACTAAATTGAGACTCACATCTCAGGTTAATTTGAAAGATCTTTATTGTTCATTCAAGTGCTCTTTAGTGCGGTCAAGAGTTTTTTTTTTTTTTTTTCCAAAATAGTACACACCAGTAAATACATTCTATTCTATGCTTTTTCTTTCATCATGGACATTTCAATTAATAAATTTTTATTAATAATCATAATCAACAATAATTTTATTACTAATAATAACCATTACATTATTATTGTGACACTTAAGTAAAACAAGAGAAATAACAAGCAATAGCAAACCTTCAAACAAGGCATGAACAATACAAGAACACAAAGTAAGTCCTAGGTAGGAAAACCAATGACCAAATTCTAATGAGGAACAATGACTTTCAAATACTTCAATGCAAGTGTGTGTTTTGTGGTAGAAGAATCGATGGCTTATGGTTTCCAGAGGATGGTTGTGTCTGCAATCATGGAAGTAACAACATATGGATCCATGTTAGATGCTGGCCTCCTATCCTCAAAGTAACCCTTTCCTTCTTTCTCGGTGTCCCTTCCAACTCTAATCGAAGCTCCACGGTTTGCAACACCCTTCAAATAACATAAATCATGTCAACCATTAGCATAAAAGATGTTTCGGACTGGACCAAGGTCCAAACCAAACTAACATGTATAAGGAACAAATCATCTATTGTTTTCATGCTTACCCATAAGAAGGTATTAATGTCAGCTGTCTCATGTTTCCCTGTCAATCGGCGCTCGTTGCCTTCTCCGTAAGCAGCAATGTGCTCGGCGTGCTTCTTTCCTAGCTTTTCAATTGCTTTCTTGATGACTTCATAGCCACCATCTTCTCTCATAGACTTGGTGCTGCAACATTTTTAGCATACACTTGTTAAGCATGACCCCAAAAAAAAATCAACTTTAAGCTTTTTCATTAATTAATTTTAGCTTTTTTACCTGTAATTTGTGTGAGCACCAGCACCATTCCAATCACCCTAATATTTTTGTACCAAAATAACATAGTCAACATAAATTCAACTTAAGTAAATATACTCCATAAATAGACAAGGGGGGTGAAAATAGTAGACCTTAATTGGTTTAGGGTCAAGGGAAAGGACCACACCAGCAATCTCAGTGATCCTCTATTGGAACAAAAACAAAGAAAGTTAGTTGCATAAGGTAATTCCATTCAATAGGTCAAAAAGAGGTGTTAATGTTATTGGTGAGTGGTGAAAAAACACTTATTCAATAATTCATGTGCCACCTACCTCCAAAATGTAACGTGCAGCCCATATCTCATCACCAGCAGAGATACCAACTGAGGGACCAACTTGGAATTCCCACTACATTAAAAAAAAACAATAGATTAAACTCATAAAATCTACAAGTATATGTTTAATTTAAATAATTATTCAAAAAACATACAAGATATTTAAGGGTAAAATAAGTACATAGTTTGTTCCAACTTACTTGACCGGGCATTACTTCACCATTGATTCCACTGATGTTGATGCCAGCATAAAGACAGGCTTTGTAATGTGCGTCGACAATGTCACGGCCAAAAGCCTTGTCAGCACCAGCACCACAGTAGTATGGTCCCTAATCACCAAATAATAAAATGATTAACAAATAAAATTAGAATTGATGTAACCAATTACAATAAAAACAATTCACCAAAAGACAAGTTTAAATTTGGAATCTTTAATAAAAATATAAGTTTAGGGGTAAGGGACATTTTCTGATATTATTTTCTAATATTGTTGTTATTCATGGTTTCACCATTTTTGCATATTTTTAAAAGACTAATATCTAAAATATTGACATTGTTTTCTAATATTGTCGTTAGGTAGGGGGGCAAGTGTTATTTTCTAATATTGTTGTCATTCTCATATTTTCTAAGGATTTGGTTGGAAAAAATAACTTTGATTCAATTAAATAACTTCATATGTTTAGTCCCAAAATGTGGCAAAACACCTTGGAAGAACGGGCACTCCTTGTATTAGACGTGTTGTAGTGTCGGACACCGACTTGACAGCAGGATTTATAATTACATTGAATTGTGTCATTTTTCTCAAATTATTATTGGTGTCGATGTGTCAATGTTCGTGTAAACACACTTCAACACAATATGATATAAGACAAACAAATCAGAATGTTTAAGTAAATGTGTGAAATGGACATCATGATTTTGTAAGTGACTAGCTTGAAAAATAAACTTAGTTTACTAATGATGAATGAAAGTGAGTTTTCACCTGAGGTCCAGGAAAACCACCAACTGGCCAACCAAGAGGCCACTGAATATCTTTCTGCAACAAGGTGTATTCTTGCTCAATACCATACCTAATCACAAAGTACACATCAATTGTTGATAAGAACAAAATAAACAAGTGGCAAAAATATCATGGCATCAAATATTTTTAAGGAAAAACATGTGCTTTTACTTTTAATCCTATAACAAAAACAAAATACCAACTAAAAACTCAATAAAATTTGTGTAAGAATAAACTTAAAAAACGTAAATTTTATAGACTAAAAACATATTTAACTACGGATATCAACACTTATTACGATCAGCAAAGTAGCAACACAATACCATGTTTCTTCAGCAACAACATCAGGATGGCTGAAAATCTTGGCTGCTGCGTGTCTCTTGTTAGTGGGAATTGGTTCTCCGGCTGGAGTGTATGCATCACAAATAACCTGAATTTAATTAAAAACAAAAGAGGGGTTACATTACACCCAATGTTTTAAGAATCAAACATCGAACCAGCGAGAATTTCCGGTTATGGTACAACCAAACCAATAGCTTTAAACGGCCGGGAGAAAACTGCGGTCCAACCGCTTAAATAATTGTATAGTAGTTAGTGTCGGTTTATTGTTCAATCGGTTGAACTGCTAGGTTCGATTTTTTAAACATGGATTGAAACAAGCTCAATGGCAAAAATTACCAGGATATTGTTACCCCTTCTGAATGGATCCTTGAAAATGGCTTGTGGGCTGTAAGCAATCCAACCCCAAATAAGTAAAAAATCATAATATCCAACAAAATAGAAAACAAAATTCAAATATATAATTTTTAAGGGTATAAAAACTAAATAGAATTAAAGAAAATCATACTATATAATAACTTCACTATCTTCTCCAGGAGCTTGACCTGTGCTGGAACCATCATAGTTCCACTTGGGTAGCTGTGAAGGGTCAGTAACTGGTCCTGGAAGAGTCTGTAACCCCAACCAAAAAAAAAAAATATATTTTCAATAAATTGATGAAAAAGCAAAACAAAAAAACAAATAAAAAAAATTGCTTTTTTAGATAGCTACAAACAAGAAATGAATTACCCTTGCTTTGCTCCTCAAGTCCAAACCTGATCCACCAATCCTATCATAATAATGAAAATAAAAACATTGGAATTAATCAAAAGGGGAAATTTTTAGATTAAAAAAACTATGGTACAAGAATTTAATGTCATGATTTGGTATGGTACATGGTGGTAGGTTAACTTTAGCAAATCAAACTTCACAAACCAACAAACAAACAGACAAATGAAAAAAAATATCCTTTTTTTTCCCAATTTTGCTCCAAACAAAAAAACAAACTCATTTTTAGAATCAAAATAAATACTACTAAAACTAAATCATCCAAAAACAAAGTCAAACCAGAAAAAATCACCATCATCATCATCATCATCATAGATTATTATAGATCACATAAACAACAACATGAAAGACAAAGAACTAAAATAAAATCATATGATTCAAGAAAACGTTACAGTGAATGAAAATTAATGCAAAAGCAGAAACAGACACAGAACAAGTGAGTGAGTAAATGTTTTTCTTTCGTACGTACGGAAGCAACAACAAAAACACAGGCACAAAGAGTGCGTGCTACGTGTTTGTTTTTTTGCGTGAGAGAAAAAAGAAAGAAAAAAGAAAAAATCTAACTAACCATATGTATTCAGCTATGATTTTTTCGGTGGAATCTGAGAGGTCAAGGTTGATGAGATCTGAAAGGAGAGACATGTTTGGTTGGTTTGTTTTGAAAATGGAAAATCGAATCTCGGTTAATTTGTGGAATGAATCCTTGAGATTCGATTCTATCGAATAAAAATGAGTGAACAAAGAAATGAGAGGATGTTATGTATTTATAGCGATTTTTTCCTCTTCATAGTCTTCCAACCTGTGCTTACCAAAAAAAATTAGTCTTCCAACCTGTATACAGTCAATCTACTCTAATTAATTCTTTCAGTTTTTTTTTTTTTTTACTGATATAAAGTGACATAACTGGTGGATATTTGAGTTCCTTGATTATCTGGTCATAAGTTCGATTCTCAGTCGATGTGTATGGAGAAGCTTATTGGAAGATGTCAACTCCTTAAATGGATGTCAGTTATTAGTCTCTGCATTTATTTTATTCTTTTTTTTTCATTATTATTATTAGTATTGATTTTTATTCTTTACCATTAGTATTTGGTTTACTAGACCGCCTAATATAATTTGAGGTTCAATTGTGACGTCAAGTGGTTTTAGCCACTCGCGATCAAATCTAAATTAATTGCCGCGAAACTAAAAAAGATACTATTTAATTATATTAATTTGCAATTACCATTAGTTACAATTACTATTAGAGTTGAGATTCTTATTATAAAATAAAAAATAAAATAAAAAGTTGATATTCTTTGAACCCATTAGTCAACAAAAAAAGATTCTTTGTACCAAGAAATAGGATAAGATTCTTATAAATTATGGAGTATTTCCTAAAACAATTTTTTTTAAAAAAAAATCAAAATATTAATTATTAAACAAAAAATAATTTTTTCCAATTGTTATTAGAGATAAGATTCTTTGTACCAATTTTTTAAATAAAAAACAAAAATTCTTTGTAGCAAAAAAATAATATTTTTTAGTAAAAAAAATTTACTTAAAAGAAAGGGAAAAAAAAAATCTAGGCTTAAATGCACTTTTGATTGCCCTATTTTCAAAAAAATGAAATTTTTGTCCCCTATTTTAAAAACCAACTTTTTAGTCCCCCGATTTTAATTTTTTTGGAGTTTTGATCCTCCATCCAATTTTAAGGCTAATTTTGTTGATGTGGCATTGCCACTAATGCATATCAGAGTCCACGTAGACAAATTTAATATCCATGTCATTATTTATTTTTAATTCAATAAAACTTATTTTATAAAATATTATAATTATTAAAATTATAGTATTTTTTAAAAAGAAATAAATCAAAAAATAATTCAAAAACATCAAAAACAAACAATCACAACATGGACATGGTCCTCTTTGATTCAAATCAAACAATTGCATATTGAAAGTAAGTTTTGTGTTTCAAAAACCTCCAACTTTCATCATCATCCAACTTTATATAAAATCAATATAGAATTCAACTTCAAACTTAAAATAATTTATGGGTTTTCATTCAAACTCATCCAAAGTCATAGATATAGTTTAAAAAGTATGAGTAATTTCTATTGAAACACAAAATCATCTCTGATTTCTCTTCGTTTTTAAAAATCCAAAAATTGTTGAATTTGAACGGAAACTATAGGATTGGTGAAATCCATAAGGAAAGATTCTCTCTGAGGGTGAATAAAATTCTAGTAGGTGAAGGTTTGATAATTAGGGTTTCAAATTTCATATTTTATAAGATTTAACAATTATTATTTCAGTTGAATATATAATTCTAATCATTAAAATATTTTATAAATAAAGTTTTATTGAATTTCAAAATATATAATAATGACATGGATACTAAATTTGTTCGCATGAATGTTGTCACATCATTAGTTACAAGGTCACATCAACAAAATTAACCCCAAAATGCGATGGGGGATCAAAACTCAAAAAAAATGAAAATAAGCAGACTAAAAAACTGGTTTTTAAAATAGGGGGACCAAAACTTCATTTTTTTTGAAAATAGGGAGACCAAAAGTGCATTTAAGCCAAAAATCTAATTATGTTTTTTTTTATAATTGTAAAAAAACAATATAAATATTTTTTTTTTGAAGCAAAGTGAGAAATATATTTAAATGTTTTTTAATAACACAAGTAGTATACTAGCAGTAAATTGATCGTAGTTGTAAACGATTTTGGGTTCTATAGTAAGTGGTCAAAATTCAATTTTTAATTCATGCGTAGAAAGGAAATACGGTTGGTAAGTGATAATTTAAAGTATATGATCCACGGTGTTTGATGGAGATTAGTATTCATTAGACTACCTGACTAAAAAAAATTGTGGTGAAAATTGCATATTTTAATAATTTAATAACAAACTATATAGTATTAATTTATTAGCAATGAATCACTTCAAGAAATTTCGACCCTTAAATAATTGAATTGATTCGATTTTTGAATTTTGCATAGAATAAAAAAGTTAGCTTGGAAGAGTAGAATCCACAATGTATCTCTCACAAGTTTCTTGATTAGATTAGTCCCCGCTAAAACGGCGACAGAAACTTTGTACTTGGAATTAGAATTTGTATGTTTCAAGGAAATGGATTAGATGCCCTTAAGTTTGGTGTAGTCAATGTACACTCAAATCTTTGGTACCGTCCAATTTTGATCAGGAGGTTCAAATCTTAATTTAGTTTTTTTTATCTATATTTTAATATAAGATTAAGATGTTGAAATTTAGACTTTCTGGTCTCAATAAAACGATCACAAATTATTGACTGTGTCTGCATTGTTAAATAATAGGTATTAGATTTATAAGTGTTATTGGGCTTATAAGTTTGTGCGTTTTAGTATTCTAGTTCTTTTAGTATTTTAGTCTTTAAGTTACTATATATTCTTAGGATCACCCTCTTTGTATTCAAGCTTTAATCATCATTATAATGGAAAATTCTTAGTATGCTTTTCTCTCTTTATGAATAACCTTTGTTCTTAACATGGTACCAAAGAGCATGGTTGATTTTCTTGGTACGTTGTTTTGCTTCCGCTGAAAGAGAGAAATTAGAGTTGGTGTTGTTGGGATTTACGCTCCTGGAGATAATGTTGTTTTTATTTGATTGCAGATGCTACATAGTTCATATGTAAGGATAGTTGCCTTTATCCATTGGTTGGTTTGAAAGTGTTACGTTTCTTGTTGGTTTGATTTTATCAATTGGTTGATTTTATCCTTTTGGTTTTGATAATTGATCGGCAGATTTTTCTATTTGGGTACCATCTGTGTTTGTTTTGCTTTGATTTTAGAGATTAGATTTCAGTAGTTTGTTTTAATGGCTCGTGATTAAGATGATTCTCTTCAATCTATTAGTGTTCAACTTAATGGAGATAATTATCCTTGTTGGAGTTATGTAATAAGAAATTTTTTGAAAGGAAAAAAAATGTGGGGTTATGTTGATGGATCTTTGGTTCAGCCGACCGATAAAAAGGATGAAGCAAAATATGCAATAGAGTTGGCAACTTGGGATTCTAGTAATTCAAAAATCATTACTTGGATTAATAACTCTGTTTCTCAGACAATAGGTATGCAATTGGCAAAATATGATATTGCCCAAGAGGTTTGGGAGCATTTGAAACGTTTGTATGAACAATCTAATTTTGCAAACCTGTATAAGCTAGAGAGTGATATTAGGGATCTTAAGCAGAATAATATGACTATTCACGAATTTTATTCGGCGATGTCTAATTTGTGGGATCAATTGGCTCTTATGGAATCAGTCGAATTGAAAGTTGTCAAAGCGTACACCGACCAAAGAGAAGGTCAACATTTGGTTCAACTTCTGATGGCTCTTCGTGATGATTTTGAGGGACTTCGCAGAGCTATTTTGCGTCGTGTTCCCCTTCCTAATGTTGATTCAGTAGTTCATGAATTGTTGATAGAAGAAATTAGACTCAAGTCCCACTCTTATCCGAACTCAGAAAAAGGATCCTTCTCAACTACACCATCCGTTTTTGCTACTTACAAAGGAAAACCTCAAGAGAGGGTTAGACTTGGTAATGATGAATGTGCATTTTGCAAGGAGAAAGGTCATTGGAAAGCACAATGTCCAAAATTATTATTGAAATCAAATACAAAGAACTTTAAAACTCCATCATCCAATGTTGTTGTTGTAGCTCCTTCTACCTTTGGTTATAGTTTTGCATACCCACCTGAGACTACTTCACAAATATTTAATCTTGCAGAGCAACTCCAAAAGCTTCTTGCCACTCAGCCACAAGTCGTGTCTGCCTCCTCTGTTATAAGTTTGAGCCATTCTAATATGTCAGGATCCGAAATTCGGGAGGCTGATTGGGACATGCCGTAATGAGATTATGTTTCTGTTGTTCTCTTTGTTGGTTCAACTATTTAATTGTCTCTTTTTTGGTTTGGTTTTGCTTCGTTTGGTTTGGTTCCATTTGAATTTGTTTGTTTGGTGAGTCACAATAGTGCTCACAATTTGTTTGTTTGGTGGGTCAATGCACACATTTTGGTTGTTTGGTGAGTCACAATAGTGCTCACAATTTGTTGGTTTTGGTTTCATTTGGTTTTGTTTGAATTGGTTTGTTTGGTTCGGTTTGGTTCAGTTCCATTTGGTTTGGTCTAGCTCCATTTGGTTTAGTTCGATTTTGTTTGGTTTGGGTCGGATAAAATTGGTTAGATTTGGTTCTTCCGTTTGATGGTTCCTATCTTCGGTTGCTGCTGATGCTTCTTTGGTTGCTCTTTTATGTTGCTTTTGATATTACTTATTAGTTGGTTTGATTTTGGGTTAATTTTGTAACAAGTTTAAAGCTTAGTAAGTTTTAGCTTGATGTGTATTATTATGCTCTTTGTTTTTTGTTTGACAAACTCTCGATGCTTTCTGATATTACATCGTGAGTTTGAAAGGGGTGTTAAATAATATGTATTATATTTATAAGTGTTATTGAGCTTTTGTGCCTTTTAGTATTCTAATCTTTAAGTTACTATATATTTTTAGGATCACTCTCTTTGTATTCAAGCTTTAATCATCATTATAATGGAAAAACTCTTAGTATGTTTTCTCTCTTCAAGGATGATAATGTTAATCCTAAGTATTTGTGATATGGAATGCAACATTTCATTGTTTGTTTTATAAAAAATTATTCTCAACTCAAGTAACTTTTATTCTCATTCTTTTGACTTTATGCCTTCATGCTAAACATTGTGAGTTTTACATTATCTTCATTGGAATATAATTTTTCGCTATTACGCACCAATTTTGAAAATATTCTCAAGCATATAAATTCTTGCCAAACACATGATTAAGAATACTATTCTTGAAAATGTCATTTATGGAATGAGATTTCATAGTACATTAAAACAAACACACTCTTATAACATGGTAACGAAAAATAAAAAAATATAAAATTAATCTATTATTTTGATGAACCAACTATATGATAAGCAAACATTTATTTTGAAATTGCTGCTACCTAATGTAAAAACTGTCATTATATATTCTCTCTGGACACAAATATAAGTAAAAAGTACTTCAAATTTTGATCACTATTATAAGAAAAAGTTAACTACTTTTAAACTAATTAATACTAATATTCATAATATACCCTTATTTAATTCTATTTTATTTTAGGTATTTATTTCACTTTTACACTTTTACACTTTTCAAAATGGACAATATAGTAAACTTAACTCATGTTTTGCATTAAATCAAGAAAATTAACTACACTTGACTAAATTTCTTAAACACTGCGTAAATAATTTTTCTTTTACTTATATTTGTTTCCGGATAGTGGTATTTATAAAATTTTAATTGATAGGAAAAAAAATCCAATTTTCACCCAAAAAAAAAAACTCAAAAAAAATGCAAGAAAAATCGGCCAATTGAGAAGCAGAGTTATTAGCTAAAGGGTGATAGTGTGATACCATTAACATTAAAGTATCACGTGACTGTCTGTACGGTAAAGGACGGATAATCACGGTACTGTGACCGAGGCTTCACCGACACGTGTCAGTAAAGGGATCCTACATCGCTAAGTTCTCACCTACTACTACTCCGCCAAACCCCACTATAGGCACTAGCACTGCCGCTGCTATCATCATTTGTTGTGTAGCTCATAAAAATGGTTAAATAATGTGTTCTTCTATTATCTCTTTTTCCTTCTTTTTTTTATTTATTTTATTTTTAACCCTCTTGTATGGATCCAATGATTTAAAGTTTGATTGCAAGGTAAATAAGAATTGTAGTTATAAGGAGTTAAACTCAGATTTTCCTGAACGATTCATTTTAGGAGAATTTGTTAACCACTTGAGTTTAATATCTTGATTTTATCAGCCATGTTTCTGACATTTCATAGGCCCTAGGCCAAATATAAGGAAAAAACTTATTAATACATAATAATAGTCTTGTAAAATATTAAAAAATTATAATAGTAGGCCATTTTCAACTAGAATATCCTTGGATTTGTTATCAAGATTCCTCCAATTTCTTGGATCATAAATATCAAACCGATGACTTTTTGTTCATGATCGCTACCATGATTATCAATATTAGTTGCATTCGGTTAATCATTAGGAACGATTATATTATCATCAATTTCATGATTTAAATTTTCGTTTGACGGATTTAAATTTTCATTGCCTCTATTAGCCAAATTTTCTTGGGTATCTACCTTATTGAAAACAAATTTTTCAAGAGCTCCTTGTTGTGATTTTATTAGCTCTTCATTTCGTTTTTTTTTTCTTTGTTTTTCACTACAGATAGATGTTTCTCAGACAAGATCTTCTAAACTTCAAATAGAAACAAAATGAAAAAACTCAAGTAGAGAACAATAGCACATGTGAAGCAGAATGCTTACTTCGAAGAAGAATTGAAAAATTGTAAGTTTCAAATGGTTGAAATTGAATGCAAAGAATAACATGTTAAGTATTAATAATTTGTAGAAAATAAATTAAATAACTTGTTAATAAAATTAGGAACAAACAAAACAACATAAAAACCTAAAAAAAAAAACTATAACATAGAAAACAACAAAACACATTCAACAAAGCAGTAAAGGTAAGTGTGTCGTCGTTTTGTTGTTCTGCGTATTTTAGTAACCCTATAATCCTTAGGGATGACAAAAAAACTCAAACCCGAGAGACCCACCCGAACCCAAATCCAAGTCAACGGGCGAAACCTGATTTGACTGGGTTTGGGATTGGGTTCGGGTGACACCCGATAATATGGGTGTGGGTTTGGTATCAGTCAAACCCACATCCGAAACCCATTCACCCACCCGAAATATTTTATAATTACCTAATTACCCCCATAGTCTCCCTCAATTTTCTTGGAAGACCTTAAATTTTAGTTGTAATTTAATTTCTTGAAAGTATATGTTGTAATTTCTTGAAAGTCTATGTTTGAATTTTTCTTTGGAAGACCTTAATTTTAGTTGTAAATTTGTAATTTAATTCAAAGTCTATGTTGGAATTTAATTTCTTAAATTTGCAAATTATTTTTAAATATGTTGTGGGTTTGGGTGGAAAAAACCCGAACCCAATGGGTGTGGGCGTGTGTGTTGTTTTGCCACCCGAACAGTCTTTTGGTTTGGGTTTGAGTTTGGGTGATGATTTCGGGTGTGAGTTTGGTAAGTGTTAAACCCGCATCCATGGGCACCCATTGCCATCCTTAATAATCCTACCAATGCCTAATCAAGTTTTATTCACTAGTTTATAAAAATAAAATAAAATTGAAGCTTATAATTAATTACATTGAATAACACCTATTTTCTAGTCTAATCATATTTTCTTTAAGTATAATTGATTCTTTCTTTAATTTTATTTGTTTTACTAAGATTCTTTCTTTAAATATAATTGAGTTGTTTTTTGTTTTATAAAAATAGGTAGGTATAAAAAAATTGGGGCCCTTAATGGACCCTAGGCCATGCCTCTCGTTGCCTTTGCTCGGGGCTGGATTTTATATTTTTTTCTACACCTTATGATAAATAATACTCCACCAAAATAAATGATGTAATATTGACTTGGTATATAGTGCATATGACCTACTTTGATCATATTTTTTACTAATAATATGTAATACAAATATTTAATTTATCTCTATACATATTTTTAAAATATATAATTTTTTATAATAAATAACTTGAGATATTAATGATTAAAGTTGTATATTGTTAAACGTAAATTGGTCAAATATGTCATTTATTTTAGTATAGAGGAAATATGATAAAATATAAACAAATTCTTTTTCTTAAGGGATAAATTTGTCAGGTCAATTAAAATTGTATTTGTGCAAAAAATAAAGTCAATTAAAATTTCAATGCGTTAAAATTAGTGTCATCTCAAGTTTGTTAAAAAATTCTGGGTTGAACAACTTTTATTATATTATATTTGATTTAAAAATTTAGGTTTAATTAGTCTTTTGGTCCCTTAAAAATATTTTTGGTTTCATAATGGTCTCTTAAAAAAAAAAGGTCAGGATTGGTCCCTTAAAGTCACGCATGTTTCTCAATTGGTCCTTTCCGTCAACTTTTTACAAAAAACGTTACTTTTAGTAGACTGAATTATGGATGTCATTAAGTGTAAGTGGTCCACCAAAAACCTTATTAATTTTTAAAATTTTAATCATTGAAATTTTTTGTTATATTTGGAGTTAATATTTAACGGAAAGGACCAATATGACAAAAATATATGTTTTTAAGATACCAATCCGGACCTTTTTTTCTTTAAGGGACCAATTCAGACTTTTTTTTCTTCTTTAAGGGACCATTGTAAAACCTAAAATGTCTTTAAGAGACTAATAGACTAATTAAGCCAAAAATTTATTATGGAACTGAACAAGAATCTTTGTCCTCCACTGAAATCATATGATAATTTTTTGTCCATAACACAACTATAAAAAAAATACTCATTTTATATTCGAATATAAAAATTATTAGCTCTCTATCTCTTTCCGATATAATTTTATCATGTTCTATATTTTCTTGTTCTATTCTATACTATATTGTTCTGTTCAGTACTGTTTTGTGAATCAAATGCACTTTTATATTAAATCTACTTGGAAGTCTTCTTTTATCAAATTAAATCTACTTAGAGTTATTTATCAAGTAATTTGACATGCTTGATAAAATAAATACTCTCGTAATAAAATAAAATAACATTTTTTTTGAACCAATATAAACATTTTTATTTGGAATAGGTAAACATGTTAAATGGTACTCCTATAATAATTTTCTCTTCAAATGGAAGTAACTTCGAGAGGAGGGAGAGAGAGACTCAACTCAAGTGTGTTGCTCACTTTGCTCCAATTTTCAAAACACTCTTTTGTGGTTCATCGGTCACTATAAAATTATTCCAGTCAAATATTTGTTGGCCATGACTTTACAAACAACGTACTTTATGCATTTGGCATTTGGTAATTTATGTATTAAGGGTGTGTTTGGTTTAAGAAAAAAAAAAAAAGAGAAAAAAAAATAAAGATAGTGCTCGATACAAACTAATGAATAAATTTAGATTAACTTTAGTCCAAATTTTAAATGTAATATAAATAATTAATGAGAATAAATCACATAAATAATTTTGCATGTAATAATACAAATAAACTCTACTATAACCTATGTACACTAGCTAAAACAAAGTTAAAGTGAGTTGAAAGCAAGATAAGTCAGAAAATTGAAGGTGATTTTGCAAGCGCAAAATCGCTAAGAATAAAATCATCGATCCGATTTACGATTTAAGGTAGCTTAATTTAGTGATCTTGGGAATGAACCATCATTACTTTTTTATTTTATAAAATAAACATCAATTCGCTAGGAAAACACCTTGTTCGCTCGACAAATTTTCACTTAAGTGCCATAGATAAAGGCAACTTATAATCGCTTTTAGCATTCTAACATATATATCGGAAAGGAAGGAAACACAAAGAGAACAAATTTGAGGGCAGAGAACTCAAGGTGAAGGCATTGCAAGCTTGGAAATCTTCAAGATTTTATGTCATTTCACTTCTTCGCCTCTTTGTATTTCCTCTCATGAATATATGTAGCTAATTTTCAATATTCTTAATACACTTAACAGCAAAATCCGCAGGTATTCCCAAGAATTTTCCTGCCGAACTCTGCACTCATACCATTTTCCTATGGATTTTGGTATTTCAGGAAAATTCGCAGGTATTCCCAAGCAATTGATACTTTTTTACTGACTAAACTTAATAAACAAGTTAAATAATACAGTACCTTTTTTTCTTTTTACTGAAAATTACGTTAATAATCAACTTACTTTTTTTTGTTCTTTCTTGATTGCAAAGTCAATTTGAATTGCATACATATTGGTGATGCAACTGCAAGCAATTGTCAAAAAGGAAAAAACAGACAAATTTTTTTCTAGAAAAAGACCTAGTCAAAAAATTAAGAAAAAGGATAAAAAAAAAAAAAGTCAATTGGTCCACAAGCATGTACCCTCTTTCTTAAGGGGAAGTTGCAGAATATAATAGAGTCTGATTTTTTTTATGAATCAAGTTAGACTTTATTTACTTTAAGCTGAATTCAGATTCTTTTTAAATTAATTTATCTTAAAAATTGCAGGGTTAACACAATTTTCTTAATTATTGTAAGTACATAATTAAAATATGGACTTGAATTGTATACCAATGTAAAACTTAATATTTCACAATATAAATATTTGAAGAGAAATTCGACGAAGTAATAGCAAAGTACGATAAAATGTTCTTATAAAAAAAAAATACCATAAAATGTGGGAGAAAAAAAATAGAGTATGACTGGCTCTATTGCATTTGGAAATAATTAGTGTGAATGGATGCACAATAAAGTTGGAAAAAAAATGCATATGTGATTCCTAGAATCCTAGAAGGAGATTGATGCATGATGTATGGGGAAAAGGCTAAAATACTTAAATAATTCCACATATGCATCCAACAGTTTTTCTCCATTGACAAACTGATTAGAAAACTCAAAGAGAAAATTCCAATTACAAATTAAAAAATATCGACGTCACTAGAAAAACATTTTTTTGGTAGATCGATCACCACGATCGGAAAACATAACTCGGTATTGTGTGTTGATGTTTTGTGTCACGAATATTTTTTTTTTAAAATTTGGTATCCGGCCTTACGACCGACTAATTTAAGGGAACTATTCTCATTGCCCGCTTGTGAGGACCCATTTAAAGTCAATTTTTTTTTGCTCCTATAGACTTAGTCCACCGAAATTGGCACCAGAGGAAATCGAACTTAAACCTTGAGAAAAACATACTCCAAGGATTCAAGCCAACACTACTAGACCAACCCCAAATGGGTTGTGTCACGAATATTGATACTAAAATTTATCACAAAAAAATCATAATAATATTTTTCTATCAGAGAAGTTTAACATGACGAAGTGAATAACATAAAAATTGTAGAAGTAACTTAAATTATTACTGTATGTTTGATTGCATAATAAAATATTTGGTTGTTAATTAGTTAGGGGATATCTATGTGAGTTAGATCAACATACTGAATTAAAAACAACCGCACAAGGAATTATTAACGCTATATCTTTACACAAAATTTTAAGACATTATGTTTACTTTAACACTTCTAAACAATGTTAGACTTAATTCACACGCACTTAATAGATATCAATATCTTCCCTCAAGTATGAGTCTCTTCATGTCTGTAAACTATATCACTACTAACTTATTGCTCTTCAACTTGACTCTGATATCACAATTGGATCGTTAAGAAGAGTCTTACCGAATCAGATCAACATATTGGACTAATTAAGAACAACGTACTACAGAAGTGATCATTAACTAAAACTTAAGTCAAGTACCATACATGCTTTTGGTTATGTTCTCTACTTAAAATTTGACACATCAACAATTTTTTCCATGTCAGCTTTTAACAAATTAATACTAAAAATGGAAACATATATAGGATGTATGGTAAAAAATTGTTGATGTGTCAAATTTTAAGTGGAGAACAGAATCAAAAGGATATATGATACTTGACCTAACTTTGTAAAATTCGCTTATTAATAATGTACTAAACACAATAATTTTTTAAAAAAATTAAAAAAGAAAGAAGCTCTACGTAGACGCATAACAAAAACTGAAGTCAACATACATGGCCCTGCCTTGCATCACATATTTTGTCTCATGCTACTAGTGGCCAGCAGATGATCGATGCTAACTAAATTTAGAGTGCATTGCTCACAAAAAAAAATAAAATAATTTAGAGTGCATTACTTTACAAGTTACAACTATCATGATTTTAAATTTGAGTTCACTATCTGCTCAAAATAAATAAATATATATTGAGTTCACTATGTATCATTTTTTATATAAATAGTTTAGTGATAGGAGCTTCATCTTTTAAAATAAAAAAGTGGAAAATTTAAAGTTGAAACTACGATTCATGTATATATTGTATCATTTTAATTTTAAAGTTATTTACATATTTAAAAAAGTCCTTAAATTTTATTGCATGTTTTTAACAAAATTGTTTGTCTATGATAAATATTTAAGTAATAATATTGACAAAACAATAGCCAAATCCAATATTGCACTTACTTTGAAAATGACAGATAACTTACTCTATTTTTTTTACAAATACAGCAACTAAAATGAATGGAGTTGCGGTATTATTGGTGCATTTTCTAAAATAATTGTGATACTTTTTTTTTTTAACCAAACAAACTTACTGCATTTCATTACTCATCAAAAGTTCAATACATGAAGAAATAATCTCAAATCTATGAAAACTAGTCCAAGAATTGGCCGCCCTAGCTAAAGTGTGAGCAACTGAATTCACTTGTCTCCTAATAAACTTAACTTCAAAGTTCACACATGATAACATAACAAGAATAATCTCATTAACGATTGAAATAAATTCTGAGTGCCCTCGCCGTTTGGTACGAATAGCATCAACCAACACTTGAGAGTCGCTTTCAAATTGGACGCTTTCAAAACTTCTACTCTTAGCTTCATTCATAGCTTGCAATAATGCCCATGCTTCACCCTCCTCTGTTGATAAAGTCAGTTGCTTCCATTGCGTAATTACAGCCATAAACTTACCAGAATTATTACGAAAACAAGCACCCATCGCGGTCCTACCTGCACTGACAAAAAATGCTGCATCTACATTGCACTTTAACTATCCTATACGAGGCTTTTCCCACCGATTGGTGCTGACAAGCGGAACATCAGGATCATCGTTACTTCGCAACTTATGGAATGTAACCTACTCGTTTCAATGATCAAACGCAGCCCTGCCAATTTGGTCTGGACTTCTAGCATTATCATTCCAAATTTTATCATTTCAGTTATGCCATATACTCCATAACAGCGTAGCCACTCTACCTATAGTAGCGTAATCCTCATTCCGACACAAGGCAAACACTCTTTCTGCCGCACTACCTTGCTGACAAGCTGCGGAACCCAAGACAGATGACAGTCCAGCTGCTTGCCAACTGGATTGAGCAGAAACGCAGGTGAAAAAAGCGTATACATCATAGTGTAGTCGAATTCTTTTTTTGACGCATGCAAATACATTGTTTTTTTTTTGGGTAGAAACAAATACATTGTTTTTACTTTTTAATATACAACTTATTTATTTTTGTTCCTTAAAAAAAAAAACTTATTTATTTTAGTTTCTTAGTAATTAGCTAGTGTCCCAAAGAATTATTGAAAAAAAAATAGTGTTCCAAAAACACTAATTAATATTACGTTATATATAATATAGCATATAGGTAATCAGTAATCACCTTAAGTAAAATAGTTCTATATGTCAAAAAATTAAAAAAGTGTTTATAGTTCTTCTTTAACAATAATATACTATATTAATTTATTTTACTAAAAAAATACTCTTAAAGTACATCTATATAATTATAGATAAATCTCCTTAAAAAATTACGTTGACATTGCCTCTTGGCCATTGTTGTTTCGTTATTTTCAAAGGACAGTTTTTTTTTTTTTTTGACAGTATCAAAGGACAGGTTTGTTAATCGTTAGTTCGTCTTTTATGTGACCTATACCATTGCTAACGAGCTTGCATAATTGATGTTTGACAAACAACATATTCAATTATTTATAAATAATTAATAATATAATTACGGCTTCTAGTCCTAACATAAGATATTTTATTTTTTAAAAATTATTGACTTTTTGACAAGTTATATTATTATCAACTAGTGCCGTTTGACCTAACTTTTTTTTCTCTTATTTTTTCTTAAAAGTAAGAAGCTAGGCTAAACAACAATTTTTAAAAGTTATAGTAAAAAAAAACAGCTTCTATATTTTAGAAAAAATTATAGGGTCATGATCAAATGACATCAACTAGTTTGACATCAAATGTTACACCACTAAATAACATTTTAATCGATTTAAATTTTATAAAATTCACCGTTGGATTGAAAGTTTATATTAAATAGATCATTTGTGTAAAATTTCAGACAAATCCAAAATTATTTGATATATTTTTGAAATACATCAAAATTAACGGTTTGCGTTTTTTTTTATATGTTGTTAATCTTTATGTATCACAATAGCATATCAAATATTTTGCATTTGTCTGAAATTTTACACAAATAATCTATTTAATATAAATCATCTAAAATATCAAAGTAATATTTTGTCTACCAAATATCCAACAAGACAACTTCTAATTTTTACACGTTTGTTTCTTTAACGGTGCCTTTTCCTTGTTTTTATGCTAACAAGTGATGCAAAATCGCGGTAGATGACAGTGGTTTCACCTTGTGAAACAGCCTATGGCATTAGAGTCCATAATTTTTGGGCTAATCTGGCAAGGGAATTGCCTTTGGTTTTTGTGTTGTCACGGATCATTTGGAACTTTCTTCATTGGACGGCTTATACAAGTTACAAATGTTGTCTTTCATATTCCAATGCCAATATAGTGATTAGTGTTATCACAAAATGTTTAAAATTATGATTATGATAAGAATAGACTTTGTCTCTTAATGATTTTATTTATTTTTATTACAATTGAAATGAAATATTAGTAAATTAACAGACATTGATTTAAGATTGTAAGAGGGAAAGACGTCACATCTCATCTAAAAAATTTAAATTATTAGATTTATAGATCACGTTTCTTATAAATTTAATATTATTCTCATTCGTAATCAATTTGAGACTTAACGACTCACACTTTAAATTTAACAAGAGAAAACACTTATGTATTGAATCGACACTAATCAGGTCATCGTTGTATCCATAAAAGTGAGGGAAGTTGTGAGTTATTCTAAAAAATTGTGACTATAGTGAAAACTTTAGAAGAGTGAGTCAAGCTTGATTGTGACGGAGCATATAAGGATATACATAGTGCTAGCTGGATGCGGTGGTCTTATGCGCAAATGACTAATAGGGTACTTACGTAAAATTGAAACTTGTGATGCTCTTAGTGCGAAGTTGTGGGGGATGTACTTGGGTATGCAGCTTGTGTGAAGACAATGTTTTCATCATCTTCATGTGAAAAGTGACTCAAAAATCTTGGTTGACATGATCATGGGGTATGTCGAAATTAATGGTAAACCGCTTACTTTGGGACGTCATATATGAGACCTTTTGGAGTTGAATTAGCAAGTGGAGTTCAATCATCAATGGCGGGAGGGAAATAGAAGTGCGACTGACCTGCTAATTTCAGCTTTTCTATAAATTCATTTCAAATTCATGTTATGTAGACTTTCCCTAGTGGAATTTCAAGTCTCATTTTTTATGAAATTTTCAGCACTTTACATGCCTACTTATATTCGTGTAACTTTATAGTTTATTTTTTTTTAACTTCGACCCATCTTTCTCTGCCAAAAAAATAACGGTAGGACGAAACTATGTATAAATAAGTATTCTACATAACTTTTTTTGGTTTACGGTGGAGTAGATGATCGAACCCAAGACCTCATGCATGTTACTCAAATTCTTCACCACTAGACTAAACCTAGTACTCTACATAATTCTTTCTAAAAAAAAAGTACTCTACATAATTGGAATTTTTTTCTTGTTGGTACAGAGAAAAATTAGTTGTCTTAATTAATTTTAAATAGTACTAACTTGAAAATTTCAAAAGCAAAACAAGTCCACCAAATGACAAGTTCTAACATGCACAAGTGCATCATATGGTGCACGGTGCACATATTAGCGATTTTATTATATCGAATACGAATTTTATAAAATTCACCGTTCGTAAGAAAATTTAAAAAAATTAAAAATAATTTGATATGTTATTGAGACTCATAAGGATTAACGGTATTTAATAAAAATTTATAAACCGTTAATTTTGACGAGTCTCAATAACATATCAAATGATTTTCAATTTTTTCAAAAAAAATTATGGATGATCTATATGATATAAACTTTAAATCCAACGATAAATTTTATAAAATTCATATCCAATATAATGAAAATGCTAACTTGTGCATCGTGCACCATATGGTGCACTTGTGCATGTTATAGCCAAAGCCCAAATAATATAGTATAGGGGTAATCGAAAGACACTAGTTTCTGCATAAACCGGGTGCATAGGAATCTAAATTAATCCTTGATGTATACTCCTACTTCATTGTCAACAAATTAAAATTAATATATAAATGTCTCTGTATGATGTAACGTGTAAGCCTTTGAATATTGTTTTTTTTACGAATAACGAATAAAAAAATACCATTAAAATTTAAAACAAATGTGTCGGGAATCATCATACATGCATGTATGTACAAACAAATCAAGTTTTTATTATAAAGAAAAGGAAAAATACTAAACAAAGATGAGAAGTTAGTGTCTAATGACATCTCTATGAATTGAGTTGCTGCCATCTCTAGTGGTTTGGAAGCTGAGAAGTGTATTTCATATGAGATTAGAAGTAGATCTCTATTAGCTGATGTCTGTTTCAGTATTTTCATTGGTGTTCTGCTTGTACTACGCATTTGTTTTGTAGCCAACTTTTACGGGTTTTTGTTAGTCTTGTGTAGAGACCTTATAATTTAAAAGAAAAAATGTATTTTTGAATGTCTTGAAATTTTATGAAAAATTATTTAGAATTTTTAGTTTTGTTTTAATTTTTATTTCTTTAACCATGAAAAATTACACCTCCAACCAATTTGATATGCCGATTTGCTGCAAATTTTCAAGATGATGACAACAATGTAAAGAGAATGCATTATTTTATGGGAACAATTTTAAAAAATAATTTTGTTTTATCTTAAATTAACAAAAAGCCTCATACGAATTTGAGGTGAGACTTTTGCTATTGTGCAGTTTGTGCCGTTTTGCTGCAATTTTTTTTTATGATGATGATGATGACAACAATTCAATTATGTAATCTTATATTGGAATAATTTGAAAGAATAAAACAACAGTGTAATTATTAATTTAAAGAGAATGTTAATGTGTGTTCTTGGGCTCAAATCAACATTTTATATGTAGAAGGTGATTGATGGATAATTAGCATTGCCCCTAATTTGAAGGCAAGGTGAAAAATTATTATATGTATCTTGTATTTTTATTTCTTTTGGTGAATATGTTATCTTGTATCTTTCATTGTGTTTTATGTGAATTTTTGTTTGGCCGGTGTTTTGGGCCGCAATGTGACTAGATCAGGAGAAAAATTAAAATTTTCTTTCAGAAATCCAGCCTTACAGGTGAACTTGGCAACCTTGTGAAAATTCAACAACCTTTGTGGCCGCATGCAAATCTGGTTTAAAAACTAGTATTTTGAGCGGTTTTTGAAGAAGAATGCAGAAGAAATCTTGAGGGCTAAGGTTTAGTGTCTCCTGAGAGGAATTTTAGGGTTGGAAAACACTTTGGATAACAAGGAAATGAGAAATCACCAACAGAAGGATCAAAGTTTTGTCTAATGTATTCTTGTGTTGGAATTTACAAAGTAAAAGGTTTTTTTGAAAAGATACAAAGTAAAAGGTTGAAAGAGGAAATGAGAAAAATTGGAGATTGTTCTTGATGAGTAATTGAGAATTTTTTTTTTGTTATTTGGAACTTTAAAGATTATAAAAACCAACACGATAATCACAACTAACAAATTTCTAAAGAAATAAAAAGGGTGAATTTTTGTGCTTACTAATATGAGCTTTAGGATATTTGTCAAATTTTATTTTAAGTGAGGTCATAGTGATGGGAGATAAATAAAGTGACTTAACTAAAAAGTAAAAACTGAAATGAGATTTAAAAGAAAAATCTTATTTTGGTTTTTAAAGTGACATGAAGTTTGTATCGCTTTGGTGGTAGAGTTGCTGGGAGTTTTGGAGAGATTGGGGTATGCGAGAAAGTTGGAATTTCAAGTAGTTGAGTTGTCTATTGATTCGTTAGTTGTTGTTAAGGTGATTTAAACTAGAGTTACCGGAAGTGATATGGCGATAACTTTGGTGAGGTTTGTTCAAAACATTTTGAACTTGGATTGGGAGGTGACAATTTGTCATGCATATAGGGAAGTTTATTGTTGTGCGGATGCATTAGCAACGATGGGTTGTTTGATGGATTTTACTTTGCATTTATTTGACACTTGTCTTGGTGAAATTAGTATATTTGTTTTTGCTGATGTAATGGGGCTAGGGGCACACTACCCCTAGGTTGATCTCTTTTTTTTTTTTTTTTTAATGTAGGTTGATCTTGTTGTAATCCTATCTTTTCCGAACTTAGACCTTCATCAATATAAAAAAAGTAAAAACTCAAAACAAAAGGTGCTTTTGGTTATTGAAAATGTCAAAGGATAAAATCAAAAACAATCGTGAACAGATCTTGTTAATCAATACATAAATGCAGTGGCGAAGCTAGAAAATTTTTAAACCCCGGACAAGATCTCAGTTTTGCACAAAAAATTTCAATTTTGAACAAAATATCTCAGTTTTCCCCTAAATTAATCTCTGAAAATTTCAATTTTACCTTAATCTAACCCCTAATATACCAAAAGTTTTGGGCCGAGCACAGGCGAGTGTCTGGGCTGGCCAGACCATGATTGGACAATATGTTGATGGTTACTTAAAGAGTTGGGGGTTGAGTAAAATCTTAAGTATAACGGTTGACAATGCTATAGCTATGATGAGATATCTAAAGGCAAGAATGAGATCTTGGGAGTTGGGACAATCATGTCTTGAATGAGGATTTTATGCACATGCGTTGTTGTACGCATGTCTTGAACTTAATTGTGAAATCATGTATGAAAAAGGACAAAGGCTCAGTTCCAATGATTCGTGATGCGGTTAAATATGTCAAATCCTCTTCAACTAGATTGGATAGTTTCATGGTATGTGCAACAAATGCAAAAGTTTCATATAAAGGTGTTGTTGTACTCGATGTTGAAACCCTATGGAATTCAACTTATCTGATGTTGAATGTTGCTGTCAAGTATAAAGATGCTTTTGACTTGTTCTATATACGAGATCGCACATTTCAGCTTGAAATGCTCCTTAAATCAGTAGATGGATTACAGGAAAAGGATTGGGATTATATGTTGTCTCGGTGCTTCCCTTGCTTGAGTTGTTTTATAAATCCACAACTCGTTTGTCTAAATCTTTATATGTCACTAGTGCTTCCTATATGAAAGAGGTATTCTACATTGGGAAAGGGATCATTAAGTACTTAGAGTGTAATGATGCAAACATCAAGGACACGGCGAAGAAGATGAAAACTAAATTTGACAATTATTGGGGATATCCTGATAATATAAATATCTTGTTGTTGATTGCTTTTGTTCTTGATCCATGGGTGAAAAAGGCTATAGCGGAGTTTTATATTACCCATTTGTATGGCAAAAAGAATGATGATCTAAAGAAAATATTGGACTCTTCTCTTAAAAAAAATTATGCTCAATATTCAGATATTGCTCCAACTTTTTATTGTGCAGTTATTTTTGTTCATTAAAATAATTTTTTTTTTGAAACAGCAAATTTTATTAAACCTCAAGGCCAAAGCATAAGACATGTCAAGGGAGGGAGAAGCAATACAATTAAATAGGAGTAGCAGGGACCAAACGCCCCATACCCCCTAAACAAACATAGATGAAAGGTCCTAAAAACAGAGGAAAAAAACTGCAACACAGAGGGCACTCCAAAGCAAAGCACCGAACCAAAACACACACCAAAGCGCAGATAGATGTGTGTGTTCTGTTTTAACATGGCGAGATTCCTTGTGCCTAGCTACTAGTTTGGTGCCCTTAACCAAAGGAAGATCAAATTTGGGATTTTAAGTGAATTTGGGATTCCTTGTGCCTAACTAGTGGTTTGGTGCCTAGCTACTGGTTTGCTTAATTTGGAATATAATTAGTGATGATGAGTGATAATCTATACACAGGTCATAAGAAAATATATACTGTCATTTTCTAGTTTGTTTATGAATTAATATATAGCTGCTTTATGTCACTTGATCAGGTTCAGTTTGTTTATGAATTTGTATATATCTGATATTCCTTGTAATCACTTATATATTCACATGAATTTTCTTGCCCTTTATAATGATATCATTTCTTTTCAATTTTATTGTGTAGGTAGTGATGACTCCTCTCAATCTAGCCAACCAGCAACACGGCCAAATGATGATGATGATATTATGTGTCACTATAGTAAAAAAACTGGCCATAAGGATGATCCTAAGACTGAAATTGAATCATATTTTAAAGAAGATCGAGTACCTTACAATCCATTAGTTGATCTTGACAACTTAGGTTGGTGGAAAGCCAACTCAACTAAGTACTCTATTTTGGCAAGCATAGCACGAGAGCTGCTAGCTATTCCCGCCACTACTGTAGATTTAGAGTCTGCATTCAGCACTGGTGGAAGGGTTGTTAGTGACTATCGCACTTGCCTAACGCCCAAAATGGTGGAAGCACTTGTTTGTACACAAGACTGGTTGAAAGGAGCATCTCTCTCATTATTTTCTCGTGAGGACATCGATGAGATCCATAGATTAGAGCAAGGTACCTTTACTTATATTTATTTGCCTTTTGGAATTTATATTCATTCATGAAAAGTAATTAAATCACTCTATGAATGCAGAGATAACATCTCCAGGTTCAGGAATTGCCACTGCCAACATTGATGATATGAAACTGTAGAAGTCCTTGCAAATTGAAGAGATTTTTTTTTTTGTTTTCAAGTGTTTATTTAAGTTGAATAGGAAAAGCTTGGTGTTTCCACACTTAGTTTTTTTTTTTTGAACAAGTATTTCAACACTTGGTTGTTTTGGAGTTTCAATACTTGATTGTTTTATTGCATATGTAACAAAACTAAATTTACAAGTCTATATAAATCGATATTAGTGTATGTTTGAATTAAAAACAGTTTGGTTAACCATAAAAATAGTTGAGTTTGAGGTGCCTAATGGTTCGGTTCGGTAAATAGTTAAAAATCGATTAACTGAACCATAATTGTAATTCAGTTGATTAACCATAAATCATAACGGTTCGGTTCGGTTTTTTCGAACCATTGATATGGTTCGGTTATTTGAAAAAACCGAACCATGAACAGTCCTAGTTATTAGTAATCCCGACGAGCCAATGCCAAAGGTGCCCCTCGTAAGAAGAAACCATCCAAGAAGAAGAGTCAATGTTTTCATTGTAACGGTCTTATTCATAGGAAACGAAACTGTCCAGTACTAGCTAGTTGATCGTGATGCTCTACATGAAGAAGATGAAGAGGCATGTTTTCATCATGTTTTATGTGTTTTTATTTGTAAATGTTTGTGTCCTTTATTAAATATAATTATAATTTGTTTTCACGGTGTTGATAAGAATTGTGGCAGTAAGCATAAGAGAAAAGTCGTTGATGTTACTCATTCAAAGCAAGAAAATATCAATAAACGAACACAAAAAAATAGGTAAGTGGATATATTTTGTACATCTTGTTGAAATTGAACAAGTGGTTGACAATTTTTATAATACTTCACTAGATTGAAAATGAAGAGATTGGTCAACCTAATGTAAACATGCCAGATGCAAACATACACACAAGGTTTGAAAATGTAAGTAGTTTCTCATAGTTATAAAAAGTTATCATTGTAAAAGTTAGTGTCTGACAAGCTATTTATGCTGTTGTTATTTGTTTCAGACTGTTCAGGATCACGGTCCTGTATATAACAAATCACCTGTTAAAATGGAAGGATAAAATGTAACACGGAACCATGGTTCGACGTATGTTCCAAATTATTTTACCGGTGCCAACGGTGTTCCAATTCAAACTGTTCCAATATTTCCCCAATTTCCACCGGCAGTCAACTTCCCATCACATTCAAATATTGCTATGTATCCTGGAAGACGTAGTTTTCCTCATTATACACCGGTGGGTAAACACAACACTCATAATTTAATTGCGTACGTAAGGAAAAAGAAGAGTTCTTATAAATTCTTTTTTCACATCAGTTTTTAGGTGCGTTGGAAGAGGTCGAACGTTCGGCAAAAATGGTTTCCAAGAGAGGTGTTTAGTCTACTTCAACTTAAAAAGTATGGTTGGACGTTGATTAGTTAATGATGATGTCACATCCTGCATCTTTTGTTATCATGGTACATTTTTCACCTTTTGTGACTGCACATTTTCTCTGTATAGTTATTGCTTATACTTTAGAATTTGATACAATTTCTAGTTAACATTTATTTTGGCATTTATTTTTTATTCTAATATGATATGCTTGGAAAAGAATGTTTGTCAAGGGATGAAATTGTGATTTTTAAAGTTTGAATTTAGTGAGCTTCAAAGAAAAGTTTGATTCCTACCATCATGAATTACTTTAATAGAAAACTTTTGATTTGTTATAGTAGTTGTTCCTGTTGGAGGATGTTTATTATTAAGTAATTTGTGAATGAGGTGCATAACTTCTTTCCTAATTTTTATTGTGTCTGTTAATTTAAATGCAACTGATGTGCAAAACTTGTTAGTAAAAAAAATATATAGCAAAAAGCCAAAAAACAAATAACGTTTTTTTTTTGTAAGCAAATAATATATTTTTACATAAATAAAAACTATCAGCCTTTAAAAATAAATAAAAAAATATATAGGTGCATAACTTCTTTCCTAATTTTTGTTGTGTCTGTTAATTTAAATGCAACTGAGGTGCAAAACTTGTTAGTAAAAAAAATATATAGCAAAACAAATAATGTGGTTTTTTTGTAAGCAAATAATGTATTTTTTATATAAATAAAAATTAACAGCCTTTAAAAATAAATAAAAAAACTAACAAGAAAGTCAGTATATAATGTAAAAAAAAAGACTCTTCCTCTTTCTATTGAAATTGAAACTCGTAACCTCGTTAATGTACCCGCAAATTCCTCGAGTGTTAGTACAAAACGACTCTTCATCTTTCAATTGAAACTCACAACCTCATTAATGTAGCCGCAAATTACTTGAATTCTTTACAATTCCCTTTGTCCAACAAACAAAACAGATGGGTATAAGAAAACTCTTCAAGAACTCATTACGTTTAGGGTTTTCAAGCAACAAAATATGGAAGATGAGTCTGTGTCTGTTACTTCACCTCTGGCCAACGAAAAGGGGAACAAACGACATATATTGGATAGTAATGGTAACTACGTCTCTTTAGTCTGTGTGGATTCTTCCAGGTTGGTACTCAAATTTGTTTAGTAAGTTTCTTATTCAATTATTCAATTCCTAATGTCAAGGGGAGATATTGCTTGTGGTAAAAATTTGTGTTTATATTCCATTTTGTTTAATTTATTTATCTTTTTGGCCTTTTCAAAATAAAAAACAGTAAAACAAACACTGCTCATACATCAAAAAGAAAGAACGATGATTGTGGTGAATGGAATCATATGCTGTTTAAAACAGTAAATGAAGATAAACATAAAATGGAGTGTAACTCGCAAAAAATATCTTTTGATGATTTGATGTGTTTCAGGTAAAAACAAACCACAATTTTCTTCTATTTCTCTTCAAATTTTGTGAGTAAAAATGATTACTACATTTGTTTATTTCATGAAACTCAGCTGCCAAGAAATTAATCATGCTTCAAAAGAGGGAAAGGAAAAACATGATGAACATGACCACATTTTGTCTGGAGCAAATAAAACTGATCATGAGGTAATTGATTTAAATTTATTTACTTTTAGTCAATAAAATGTTGTTCATTTAGGAGTAAAAGAAAAAAAAAATGTTCATTGTTCATATACTGTGTTTTTGCTACTATGTAATGAACAATGTTTAGTGCAAAGGGTGACGAAATTGGAAAGCAAATTTGATGATATAATATAGTCCATAAATGACTTGAGCAAATTTGAAGGTATAATACAATCCATGAATGTGTTGTTTCTTTTTTTGTTACAATATTATATTTTGAGTTTTGTAAGATTAGATACTTATAAGGCATGAGGAACATTTTGTATCACATTCACGATTTGGGTAAATACTAAAAAAATTAATAAATATAAAAGGAAAGATACATATTATGATTCAGACCATAAAAATTAATAAGTCTGAAAGGAAAGATACAAAGGTGTACACATAATGAATTCTATGTTTTTGTCATAGTGTTTCCATACAAATAATGCCAATGACATCATTGTATTAATCAATATTATCAAGTTGTGCACAACTTTACGGGAACTTGCTCGTGCATGCACCAGCTATGCCAATGAAACAAAATGCTTTCTTTAACCTTGTAAAGATGCTCGAGGGACAACAATTAACCCAATTCATCTTTAGTCTGTCAGTATCAAAGTAATTACTCAGGAAAAATGTTCATCAGTAATCAATTTACCAAGATGAGATTGAAGCAAGTAAAATAGCAAACATATTTCAATAAATAGCAACAAAATCCTACTTCCAAACAGGTAGTCCATGTCCAAAAAGATGTCCAACATACATCTCTAAATAGAAAACCAGCAACAAAACAACAACAACCCCAAGTACTAATACATTGCTACAAACCAACCTAAGAAAAAAAATCACAAACAGAACAATAGTCCCATTCCCGCACATAAACAAACACAGGACATGTCTAAATACATCAGAAAAATCAAAAGAAACCTGCACCAGCGCGATATTACAGCAGCAAAAAACACTGATACAAATCCAATGTGAATCATGATTGGTGTTATTGATACAAATCAACCACAATCTTTTTTTCATTTTCTTATTAACTACAATACCAGATAAACACTGAAACAGCAGAAACAAATTCGACGAAATAATAATAATAATAATAACACCAAGCCAACGAAAGATAGCTTTCCATACTTCCGATGCAAAATCACGGAAAAGACATAGATGCATCGAAGATTCCTCCGTCCTTAGGCAATGAACACAAACAGTAGAACCTTCGGCAGCTTGAAGGACATTTCTTTGAATCTAACTCTAAATTTTTATATGATGAGGAAACTATATAAAAGACAACATTTTTTTTCTTCAAAATATTTTTCATAAATAGAAATTAAGAACTTGTAAACCATAAGTCACCGACTCATAGGAAAAGATTCAACCTAAAACAAAATCAAAGACAACACCAAAGAACAAAAACAAAATACTTATGAATACTAGAAATTCAACTTAAACAATGACGTTAGCAACACTTGCAATTTTAGACCACATATCAGCACACACCTTTCCAATTTGACCAGTAATAGCAGAACCTTTCATTTAACCTTTGGAATTCACGATAACACTAGCATTGCCTTCAAAGTGGATGAAAATTCCATCGATTCAGCGCCATTGGTTACGCTGACGGACAATCACTACAAGAAAACATGAAATTATTGACCAAATTTTGTGAGGGCTAGAAGACCTCAATAATGTATTGGGGACATATTGAGGGCAGGGCTAAAAGCCCTCAATAATGCACAAAATTTGTTTTATAAAAAAAAACAAATAAAATAAACATTATTGGAGGCCGGGGGCCGCCAATAACTATTGTCCTTTTAAAAAATATATATATAAAAGTTATTGTAGGCTTGGGGCCGCCAATAAATTTTTTAAAAAAATGTCAAGTTGTTGACAGAATATGACGTGTTTCCACTTTCTACTTCTATCTCTCTCACCTCACCCTCAATTATCTCACTTCCTCACTCTCTCTCATTCCTCATCCTCTCAACCAAACCATTGACTCATTTATCCAACCATATAAAAATCCAAACTTTAACCAAACCATAACTCTAATCACCATAGTGTCTTCACAAAAGCTTCTCTATTTTCAATTCTCTACAACAAGCTACTAACTTTTTCCTCTAACTCAAACTTTTCAGTCACACTAAAATGGTAGTTAAGGACTAAGCTCTTCTCACTGTCTTTTCTACGAATGGCAAGCAAAACCTCGACTATGTTTACTGCGTTAATCATGGAAAGCAGCTGACTTGTGCTTGGAGAGGACATGTGACTTTCGGTTGTTATTCTCAGTCTTTTTTTTTTCTTTGTAAGTGTTTGGGAGAGGTCTGTTTATGTTGTATTCTGAACTATGTTTATCTTAATTAATTTTTTTTTATTTTAAAAAGTATTTATTGAGGGCTGCAGGCCGCTAATAATGTATGATATGCTGACCAACCAATATTGAAGGTCTTAGGCCGCCAATAATTTTATTGAGGGTCCTGGGCCGCCAAAAATCATTACTGGCGAAGGTTTTATTGAGGGTCCATGGCCGCCAATAATGCATGCATTATTGACTGATTTTAGCCTTCATTGGAGGCTTTTGGCCCTCAATAATGTCATGTTTTCTTGTAGTGAATCACCGTCGACAAAACCTTCTTCTTGAGTTCAACTTTCCCTTCTTGACAGTAGCCATAACCATATCACCAATACAAATCGACGGTAAACGGTTCAACCTTGCTCCAACACCTTTGACAATCAATTAACAATATTCTCAATTAAATTCAATGTTTCTAACAACAACAAATCAACAATAACTCATTTCAATAACAAAGTATCTAATAATAGATCGATTCATAATTCAATGGAAATTTTCCAACCTCTACAAAATTACACGGTGACTATATAAGAGAAGAATAAATTGTCTTCTTTTTTGTTACAAACTAAATTTGTAAAGGCGGGTTTTCTTCATGTTATGAAATTTGGGGTAAACAAAAGTTAGGGTTCTCTTCTTATGATTTTGAATCTAATATTAAGGAATAAGGTTTTGGTTTATAAAAAAAAATAAAAAATATGGTTTTGAATTTGGATCAAATTAGAGAGAATAACAACGAAAGGAGAGAGAGAGAAGGAACGATGGTTTGTAATCTGAACGAAGGGAAATGCATGGGTCAGAGAAGATAGAAGAAGAAGGTGGAAGGTAGAAGAAGATGGAATAGAATGACAGAAAATTTGTAAAATGTGGTGGCGGTGGTCTTCGCCGTCGCAGAAGAAGATGGAAGAAGAAGGTGGAAGTAAGAAGATGGAATAGAACGACATATACTGTGAATTATAATATGAGGTCAATCTACAATTATTAAAAGTTATATTGTCACAATTGAAAACTATCCATATTTTAAAGAATTTAATTTATATGCACTGCCAATGTAAAATTATTTTACACATGCGTCCAATAATATACCAACACATTATATATGGTATTTAAAAACACATGATGTGTCACGTTCATTAAATGACGTGCCAACACATCGTTGGATGCATGTATAAAGAATCTTTACACTGACATTGCACAACAATTAAACTATATTTTAATTATATTATAGTGATGTTTTTTCAACCACTATATCTAAAACATTTAGGATGGGCTCATTACCCATTTTCATGAAATGGGTAGCCAAGTTGTTACCAAAAAATATCTTATGCACCCAAAAAACTTCTTAGGCTTATTAAGGTGGAGGTGTTGAAAAAAGTTTTCAACTATTAAATCATTCCAATGAGGTGTTGAATTGGTAGTTGAAAATGATGTGGATAAAATTGGGTTGAATGTTTTCAACCGTTGAAATCATAAGTGGGTGGGGGAGGGAGTGAGTCCTCTTCCTACACTTGACAACATCTTATTGGTTGCTGTGATTTTTAGATTTTTATCTCATCATAATAATTTGGGGTCAATTATTTCATAGTAAATTAAATTTTTTTTATAATTTTTTTTTCACCAAAATTCATCATTTTTTTTGTCTATAAATAGAGACTTGGTTCATTTGATTTGGACACAAAAAAAAAACAAATTTTTCTATTTAGCCTTTAATAAACTCTTGTTTGTAGCTCTAAACATCTTTTTAGTTAAATGGATCCCAACAATAACTCTTGCTAATTAAAAATATAAAATTAAAAAAATAAATTCGAGTAAAATATTAAATTAGGAAAAAAATAAATTAATTATTTAACTCTTAATTGTTTTAATTTAATTTCAATCGATAATTATTATTAATATGAGTTTAATGGAGATGCATTGACGGTGTAAAATAATTTTACACAGACATTCAATAAGAAACCACCAATCTTCCATGTCATATGAAGAAAGTGGGGTGACGTGGCGGAATATATGGTTGTCATTGGTTGACGGTGTAAAATTATTTTGTAAAATTATTTTACACTGTCAGTGCATATTCCATTTTCTCTTTGTTGAATAAAATTCAACATCCTACCCACCACTTTTATTTCACATTGTCATGGTTGTCACCGCACTTCACCCCACTTTCTTCATATGATATGGAAGATTGATGGTTTCTTATTGAATATCCGTGTAAAATTATTTTACACCGTCACTAAACTCTTAAACAAAACTATTGTAGTAAGTAAAAGTTGAATATGTGTTGAATTATTAGATGGAAGAGAAAAAATATGATATGGAGTGTAAAACTAAGAAGTGAAAAAGGTGGGTGTTGAAAATTTCAACCATTGTACATAGTCTTATAATAGTCTTATAAGTTATATGAAATTAATATTAATCACCATCAAAATTCAAACGACATTGACAACTTTTTTTCTAATAATACGTTAGCCAAAAAATGCTACTAATAAAGAGAATTTCTCCTGATGTTTTCTCCCCCGACCCCCCGTCTTTCTTTCCTACCTCTTGAATTTCCGTTTTTCTCCTTGGGGGGTACTTCAGTTTGTACGAACCAAATTTTTGTCATGCTCATAAAAATTCGGTTAATAAAAACCGAAATTTTGTGTTCCAATTTTTTTTCCAGATTTCCTGCATAAATTCAGCATCAGACCCTCAACTTCCACAATTTATTTGAAATACTAAACGATGTCCGATTTGAGTAAACGACCACTAGTTGGAAAGCTTAGGGTGTCAAGATTACAAATATAATTTTTATTTTGAGGGTTAACTATCCAATTGGTTCAGTTTGACCAAATAATGGATACTAGTACAGAAACAAAGCAGAAACTTTTCTCAAACTTGTAGGTAGATTTTCTCATACTATACTTAATGAAATTTAACAATTCCGGTGTAAATCGTGTAGTAAATTTTGTCTTCTTTACACTAGATTAAAAATCATTAGCATACGCCTTATATTTAGAGAGATATGCTAAATTTATCACAGGTAGCTCTACACGAATTTTCACATAAATCTTTATTCTTTTCTTAACATTTATGTTATTTCAGTTTATATAAACCGAAATTTTTTTGCATGTTTAAAAATTTCGGTTTCTAGAAACCGAAATAAGTTGGCCAAATATTTTCAAAATACGAGGGGCAAAATGAAATTTTAGGGGGTATAAAAGAAACCCTAGGGTCGGGAGAGATAACATCATTTCTTCTAAATCAAATTTAACGAGAACCTGAAGCATTGATGGACCATTCAGATGGTACAGCCCATATATTTAAGCCCAAAACAATCTAAAAAACCTCCCGCTCAAATTCAAAACTCAAAAAAATCACGTTTGAGACTCAAAAGTCAAAATCACTTTTTAGCACTCTCACACTTCATCTTCGCCGTTAACCTCACCGCCATCAATGGAGGAACCCAACTCCGACCAAGAAAACCAATTATCTCACAAAATTGCCGCAATTCTCGACGAAGTTCGAATCTCATACGCTACACACAACCGAAAACTCAAGGAACTATCACTCCTCCGATCCAAATCCTCTTCACCGTCGCAATTCTTCTCCGCTTTCTCCAAATCCCTAATCCCTCTCTTCAACTACCAAAGACGCCTTTCCTCTGCTGACCGTGTTGTTTCCTTCGTCTCCTCTTTCACTGCCGCTCGTAATCCTGCTGATGCCGAAGTTTGCGACGAGTTTCTCGACCATTTTCTTCATTTTCTCCTTGTTGCCGCGTCGGCGGCTGATAAAACTGTTAGATTCAGAGCCTGCCAGATCGTTTCTGAGGTAATGAATTGAGATAAATTCAACTTTATGAACTTTAATTTTTCTGTTTTTTTGTGTGTTAGGTTTTACTGTGTTAGGTTTTACATATGAAAATTGATTTTAGAATTTTTAGTTAAAAATGAGTTTGAGGTAAAATGATTTATATTTAGTTACGTTTATATGAAACTGAGTTGAACAATAAATTTAAATTTAAATGAAAATATTCGGTTCGAGATAAACTACAAGTACTAGTTTTAAGTTGGAATAAATTCTTGATTGAAACTTGACCAAAAAAAAATTGTTGATTAAAAAAAAGTTAGAATAAATTCTAAAAGCAAAATCGATCTTTATCGAGAAATACGAACATAACAAAATCAAATTTAAGTCTTTTGAATCATTAATGGCTCTCGCAAGAGTGAACCCAAACATGCAATCGGTATGAAATGCGAATTCATGGTGTAGCAATTGCACATAGATTTGAGTGTAGTGCAGAAATTAGAACTACAGTTACTTTATTCATTTAATGTGGTTATTAATTGTTGAAATTTGAAAGAAATTAAGTATGATAGAGTAGCCTATTTGCTAATTTTATTTACTCATTTATTTTGGTTATGATTTGATTTAAATTGGTTGATTTTGCAGATAATATTGAGGTTGCCAGATGATGCAGAAGTGAGCAATGACCTATGGGATGAGGTGATAGAATGTATGAAGGTTAGGGTACGGGACAAGATCCATGTGGTGCGTACTTTTGCGGTTAGGGCACTTTCGCGTTTCGTGAATGACTCTTCAAACATTGACATCCTTGATTTATTCCTGGAGACGCTTCCTTTGGAACAAAATGCGGTGAGTTTCGCAATTGAATCAATGGAATTATTTTCCTTTTTAGCTTTCCCCGATGTCTGTGTCAATCGTGCTGTTTGTGGTTACAATTGTTGGCCGTTAATTTCTTATACTAGCATGTCTTTGCACTGTAACATAGTAATTTCTTCTGCCTCTTATGGTTATTTGGCTACTTGAAATTTTAATATCAGATTGCTTTTAAGATCTGGCCAAAGGATATACACAATTTTTACTAAAACCATATACTAGTATGCTGTGTCGAAAATAAAAATACAGCGTGTGCCGTGCTGAAACTCTGTATTCTATAGACAATAATGACTGTAGTGGTAGCTGCCCTTATGCCCGAATGCGAAGCCCTATTTCACTGTTGATCAATAAGAGCTGCTACAGCGAAACTCCTATAAAATTACAAAGTTTGCGACATCTAGTCATTTCACCTTAGAATAGCAGTATTTTGCACTTGACTTTATAGTTATCCCCTCTTCTTGTGTTTGAACTTTTGGTCATTTCACCGTAGATTTCTAAATGACTATGAAACTAGCTGTCCTGTCTTGTCATTTTTCTACTTTGTATCAACTTCATCTCCTCTCCTCACCATGTGCACCTTTCCACGGTCCTTTTTGCAACCTTCCAGTGGCCCCTTTCTGTGACTTTCTAGCAGCCATCATCATATTGGAGATAATGATTCCATAAAGGAATAACTTGCCTTTGTTTTAAGTGCTTAGATGAGTTATTTGAAGTCTTGGTGGCTAAAGCTTACTAGGGGCTTTGAATATCGATAGCGATGACCTTTAATTATTAGTTATGAATATGTATTTATTGTTTTGCAAATTCCCTTATTTTTTAGTATAAATACATTTCTTGTATTATTTCTCTAATCTTCATCATAGCAGTCATACTGTTACATGCCATACAGCTCTAGTGTTTCAGGGGTCTGCTGTTATGCTTCTCTGTTCACCATTGACTACATAGCTTAATCTCACTGTTTTAGACCTGACCTATTAATTAACCTTGTTACGGAGTCTTGAATCATGTGTTGCAAATATTGGAATTGGAATATCTGTGTGGAACAATTTAGGATTGCTAGTACATCTTTTTTTGAAGAAGCTAAATTAGCCCACTCAAATTGGCACCAGAGAGAATCGAACCTCAGACCTCAAGAGGAGCACACTCCTAGGTCCCTAGCCAATACCAATGCACCAACCCAAGTGGGTTCGATTGCTAGTACATCTTAATGTTACATGTGTATGCAGAGATCTGGTATTCTTGTTATTGAACTTGAAAATGTGTGCAGGACGTTCGTAAGATGATTGTGTTGTCTCTGCCTCCTTCCAGTGCAACCTCTCAAGTTATCATTGACTGTACCTTGGATGTGAGTGA